>NW_023397004.1:0-77362 GCF_011125445.2 Fundulus heteroclitus
TGTCATTGAGCCGTGGAAGTGAAGTGAAGGGTAAGGGCCTGGAGCCTCCTCTATCACTGGTGAGTACTGGCTCATGAAAACTGCCGTGTAAAAACACATAATAATAAGGCATATAGGAACATAATAAGTTTTGGTGTCTGGAGATAAAAAATAAGCTCTCATTGGACCGGGGTCAGGCGCTGTCCCAGCAGGTTGGCCAAGACGGTGAATAATGCTGGACATGGACGGCTGAGAATCAGGCAGAAAATGAGCTCCAGGGGGGGTTCTTTAGGAACCTGCTGGAGACAGGAAAAGGAGCATAATGGCAAACTTCCCACACAAAGATGCTGAAAACCATTTAAAACAATTTGAGGAGTGGTGTGAAAAAATGAGGAGAGACGGGGTTTTTGGTGATACAGAGCTGGGTCACCACCAGAGCCAAAATGTCACTTACTATTTACAGATGTTAAAAAATAGTTAGCCTAGCCCAACAAGTAGAAACGGGTGATGCAGGTGAGTTTGCTAGAGAAAAATACCAAAAAGAGGAAATCAAAATAGCAGGCTTGATAAAACTAACTGAACTGTATTTCACATGTGCTTCTCAGGCCTCGACAAACAACAAGAGAGTGAAAATCTGCAGGGGGTAAGGGAATCATCTTCTTTCAAACAAGAAGGTAAGTACACAACTATGCAAAACCAATCTGCATGGTGATAAGGGAGAACTGTTATCCAAGGCCAGAGTGTGGTGATCATCAGACCCTTCGGTGCAGGTGCCTGGTATGGTGTTATGTGGGGGACAGATAAGCTGTGACGTAAGACCAAGATGTAACCTGCATTCTAGCGAAACTGATCTTTCTTTACCTGGAACAAAACAAAGTGTGCAACTGCCATTGTTTCAGACTCGCAGTGCTACAGGACAGGTGAATGCAGCTGTTTACAGCCCTCTTTATGTGCTGACAACGTTTATCTGAGGCACATGTTCCCCGATCCCAGAAAAAGGGCGCACCTTTGGATCAAAGCATTCGTGGAGACTTAAGCGGGTATGTATTGGCTATTGGTGATGTGAGGACTGGCTTATCAGCATACCTGGAACCACAAGAGGTACATGCGGTTGAAGTCTCTGCTGGAACTGACGTACTAGGAACAGCTGCTCCTTTGGCCCCGGTGGCACAGCAACTTTGGAGCACACTGAGGGCGTTTTATCCGGTAAGTACGGATTCTGCCCTTTTAAATGACACTACACGTTGTGCAGGGGAGTCGGCTTCAGCATATGTGAACAGAATGTTGAAAGTTGGGAAAATCACACAGGCTTTTGCCCGTTATCAGTCACGCTGCAGCAACTCTTTAAACAAGCAATGTTAAAGGGCCAGGTACAGGATGTTAGCAGAACATGTATAGAATGGTTGCGAGTTATGATATGCCTTTAGATCAATGGATGGCAGCTTTGGTTCATCAGCTGGATATAGATGATAAAAACATGAAGCAACTTAGCAGTGATATACAGAACTTAAAACAACAACTCGTAGCTGAACAGCTACAACAGCTGAGAGACAATCAAAGTAAAAGGAGGAGGAAGAAGAAGAATGTTGCAAAAGCTCAGATGGTTATGGCCCCGACACCTGTGTTTGGTTCAGACCAGTTTGTGGGATCCCTCCCTCCAGAAGTACCATTTCAGATGTATCAGAGTCCTCCATGGGGACAAATTCCCAGCAGAGATACACAGCAGTACAGAAATCATAGAAAGGGACCAACCAAAGGTTATGATGTGCCCTTGTGCTGGACGTGTGGTTACCCAGGGCATTTTGAAAGAAGCTGCCCTAACCGTCGTTAGGATCTGACCAGCCCTTCCTCCCTGTCAGAAGTAAAGGCCTGCGTGTGTTTGTTTGTCTGAATGTCGTCAGTTTCTATGTATCTGTATGTATGTAACTGTATGTAACTGTACGTATGTATGTGTCGTTTGTAACTAAACGTTCTTCTGTGTGAATTAATTAATTCGGTTAAAAATTATTGTTCATGGTTTCAAGATGATCATTTGTTTTGGGAGAACTGCAGCTCCGTAATTCAAATGACATTTTGAGCATGGACTAGGTTAACAAAAAGGTAAAAGTAAGAGAGATTTAAATAACAAAGTTTGTTTTTTTTTAACATTAAAGATCTGGGCAAATTAAATTGTTACACTGAGATATGCTGACGTGTCTTAAACAGAAAATATCCCAGGGCTGTAAGAAATACTTGGGACTGGGGATAAAAGTTTTGTTGTTTGGAGCTTAAATATGCAGTACAGCAACCAGAGGCGGTAGGGCTGTATTCAGTTATGCTATTAGATTGTGCTTGGCTTGTGTTTGTCAATGAATTCATGACAGCTGAAATAATAACAGAGTAAAAGCTTTTATATTGTAATTTTAGAACATTAATAAAATGACAAACAGCATATGGGGAGCATATGGGAGAATGTTTGGGAGAAAAGGATTTTACAGCTACCTAAAAAGAAGAATTTAAGAGCACTAAGATATACATGATTTTTGATTTAAATAGATGAGACAAACTGTGCTTTAAACAAACTGTATGGGACTAAATATGGTTGCTTTTCTAAGGGTTCTGTATTAATTTATTTTATTTCTTTTTACTGGGGATTTGAATGCAGCTAATGAGAAATTTAGAGAAGTGTCAAGATATCACAAGGCCACATTAAGCATGTCATCAGTTACAAAAGCATCTGATGTTATTAGTTATGCTGAGCTGAGGCAAGCCTCAGAGGGTCAGTTTAACCTGAAGCAGGACAAAAGATATGATAAACAAATCTGACCATGATGTAAACATCTGAATGTTATGGCAAGGCTGGGTCTGTGTGTTCTGGCCTGGGGGCACGAAAACTATGTCAGAGGGAAAGAATGAAATAAAGCCAGCTTGTGAAGAGTTAGATTCTACTTCTAATCTTTGTTTTTGGGTAGCCTTCTCAATGTGCTGAATTACGGGAAAACTCTTATCATGTATAGAAAATCACTAGAAGCTCGAAAGCCTGAAAGAGAAAATGGTTGCTTTAAAGTTCATCACCCTTGACCAATTTAGATTGAAAAGTTATATATGAATAAAAGTATTACTAATAGCAAATACACGTGGTCAAAGGACCAGAAGGATATCAAAAAGTTTGTAATACGTCAAAAACCTATGTCATATTGGAATAGACATAATTGTGCTCCTTGGAAGACAATTTTGTTTGTTTTTGTTTGTTAATTTCTTTTGTTTTTTTGTTTTCTTTCTGTTGGAGGGGTTCTGAACAGAGTTCAAAGGAAAGGTGAGGAATAGATCTAATTTCCCAGGATCAGCAGAACAACATCACGTTAAAGTGACACTAAGGGGACCAGGGTTTTAACTACATGCTATTAACACTCTTGTTTTTCTCTGAGTTATTGCTTTCAGAATAAAGGAGACGCCACCTTTCTGCCAACGGGGGGCTCTGAGGAGACAGTGCGGTAAGGAGTTATAATCAGATTTGGACACTAAATTATACTTAGTTTTGACTGAGGAGACCTTCCGGCAGGAAAGGTGGTGTCTTAAAATTGTTTGTTGCTTTCTGCTATTAACAGCTCTATCTTTCTGCTTCTTTTTCTTTGCAAAAAACCTGGTCAATATGATAGGGATGTGCTAACATAGAGATTTAGTCTCATTTTAGACATTCTCAGATGCGAGAGAATACAGAAACAGTGCCGCAGTGCCATGGGGGCTGATCCTTGGGACAAGGAGAAAAAGGTGATGTACTTGACTCCTGCCTAAATCCAGTTTTTAATCAAATTTGGGACAAAAAATCAGTAATTTTTGCAGAAGCTGCATAGAGGTTTAATGGGGGAAGTGTGATGCTGACAGGTTAGATGAAATGTTTTGTTATTAGTGAACTTATACAAAAAGAGGTTGAACTGTCTGTAAAATATTTTGCTTGGGATAAATTTTTAAGGGATCAAGATCTGGGGTAAAGGTAAAAACTTCAAAATAAATTTTGTGTTTAGAGGGAACGATGTGGGTTGATTTTGTTTTGAGACAGTTTTCTTGTAATTTTTGTTTTGATTTTTTCTTTTCAACTTATTTACACTACACTACGGATGAAGATAGACAATTCTTGTATTGGAAAATTTGATTTTGGGACAAAATCCATATTGGCAAAATGCTGGCAGAATTCCTTGTGGTTTCAGACACAACGATTGGAGAAAGAATATTCATGGACAATGCTCGTCCTGGAACGATGTTGTGCTGTTGAACTGAGACATGAGGACTGAAAATGGACAACTAATTGCGGGGGGCAAAGACAGAGGCATCGGATAACCTTCAATGGACCGCAACACGAAACAAAGATGAGTTGGCAGACACCCCTTCTGCATTTCACATCAGATTTTCCTGCACATAATTAAAAACACGAAACACACATTAGAAACATACACATTGGCGGATGCGCTTAGAAGAAAACTTTCAGATTCAAAGCATCAGGATTATAATTAAACCCCTAGGATGTTAATTGTTTTAAGTCAGAGCTGTTATTAGCGAGCGATAAGAGGGTCAAACGCATTCGGACAAGTGGTACTGGTTCTGGAAACAAAGCTGGTAGAGATTTTGGGCCGCTGATAAGAAGGATTTTCTTTTACTTTTCTAACAAAGTTTTTATTAAATCATTTAAAATACATATAAATATGTTTTGGAATTTTATTAACCCCAACAGGGGGTTTTGAAGTAGATTCAAAGAGGCACCTTTAAGATACAATAAGCTTCATAAAATACATCATGCATGAGAAGAAATAGGGGGAACCGCTAAAAGACATCCATTTTGCACCAAAATATTAAGTTACGGGATGAGAGCATAGAGCAGCTTAAGTAATTATGCTAACCTAAAAGGTTTGACAACTTATATTGGGGATTACATAGAGGGGGGCCGTTTAAAACGTACAAGGAAAGTGGATAAGAACAATGTATGCTATTACATCAATGGGCGATAATTATGATCATGACAAAACTAGTGGGCGAAAAAGTTAAAGTAGGCATTACAGCAACAGTTAATAGCATAACCGACTGAACGAACGAGTGAGCAAGCTAATTTTTCAATATAAGCAGAATAACTGCAGGTTTAGAATAATGCCTTATTCTAATAAATAACTTGGGTAAATTAGGGATTAAAGCACCAGTGTAAATAGTTTGGAATTGTACGCAGTTACCTAAAAGGTGTAAGGAGACTTAACAACTATCTGTTTGAACACAAAATAGCACAATAATTGTTCTTTAACTAAATGTTAAAACATCCAGAAGAAATAAACCCACATAAATATAGTTTAGTCATCTATTAACCTAGTGGTCTTTTAGACCAGGATAATCTAACGATCGTCCTCTTGTACATGCAGAAAAGTAATGAGGTCAATTAGATTAGTTGGACATTTGGAATCTGGTCAGGACAGCAGAAGTGACTCCTGGACACAAGATGATGAGGAAGGATAACAGCTTCAACATGATATCAATGCATGAAGGTTGGCTCTGAGGAACATCAGAGCTGCAATGGCATCAGACAGTGACACTCCTGCTGTGATAAAGAAAATCTTGAAAGAACTATGCATGACTGCTTTGCTTCACAGGTGATGGAATTCAACTACAAGGTTTCATGAACATGACATGGAGAGGTTGGCGTTCAGGAAACGCACCTAGAACACACTCTTGGACTCTTTGGGGTAAATGGGCTCTAAAGGGGGACACTTAACAGGAGAGAAACTGAAGGCCTGGGCTTACGACAAGGGGACATTTCACAGTCAGGGGGTGTGGGACACCCGGGAATTGCTGCTGTGGTTTGAAAATGTAAAAAATTTGTCGCAGGTGGAGGAGTGTTTCGATGTCCCAGGCGCTTGGAACCAGGTTGAACAGAGGAGACGACGTCGTGTTCCCACAGGGATTACCTGTAACCTAACACTGACTGTGAAACAATTTTATGTTTGGGTTTGCTGGGGTTGCCAAAAGGAGCATCGGAGATGACTTTCTCTATCCTGACCAGGTTCACACTTAAAAGGCAAAGAAAAAACAAAATTATAGAGGCCAAAACAAAATACGGACACAGAGAAGTGTTTATACAAAGAATTCCACTATTCGTCAATTTAAGGGTGCAGATACTAAGGCTAAACAAAGAATTAGAAGAAGGGCAAAACTTAAAGCTGATCATTTACCAATGGGTGGTCAATATTTAAGAGGTTTTAAAGGAACTGCACAATTTCTTCAATGATCACAACAGACAGTGATTGATGAAACAAACAAGCAAATTCTAGAATGGGAATTTTTAATCTGCTGGGACAAGACGATACAAACATAAAATAAGGATTTATAGATCACTGGGTGATATAAGATCACAAGGTAATAATAATAAATGTATGATAATGTAAGAAAATCACTCGGAGTAATGTCTGCTTAAAGTTTTTCAAGGATAAACTAAACACATGAGAACAAGAACTAGATACTTGTTAAAGGGTTGATTTACTTGGGGATATAGTTATGCTTGGATGTATTATCAATTAAACTAATGTTGGAGGACTGAAAAGGGTTTAAAGTCCCATAAAAAATCTATTTAGAAGCAGCATGGAGCTTCTTACATGTTCAGGGGGCGATGTGTTTAATAAGCAACAATGAGTTACTGCTCACAGCATACTACAGTTTAAAGGTTTGTTTCAAACAAGATTCAAACAGGGGGACATAAGATAAAACTAGGGACGCTTACAAAAGCGGTCTGTTAAAACAAGCAGAAGGGATTAAAAAATCAAGAATTAATGGGGTTAGAATTGCTCTTCGCTTCAGGTGGAGGGCGCATTTAACTACAAGTCTTTTGGTTTGATGCACGTCAAGCTGAAAGTGATTCACAGAACTACTTCCTGTCTCCGCCCTGGGCTACACCCACTTCCTGAATAGCAACCAATCACAACTCCGTGTGGGCGAGGGGCATGCACACACTTCCTTTCTCTTAGCTGAGCTTTTCAAAATAAGACAAGAAGTACATAGGGCTGCTTCTTATTAATATCACAACATTATTCTGCAAATATATATAGTAGAGCTTTCTTTTACAAACTTAAGGGTTTTTCTGTTGGTCTTGTTAGAAAAATGTGAAGTATTTTAGAGCTGGTTCAGTAAGAAGTTTCTGAAAGGTTTTAATACAATTCCTTGTGTGCTAGATAAATTGAGATGAACCGTGTCACAGTAGCCATGAAACATATGATGATAAATTTCTATTGCAGAGATCTTTTCAACTGTTGGACAATTGTAAGGTGAGACACACATGGGAAAGAATTATAGAGAAATGCTGCTGTAGATAACGTTGAACTTTCAGATTTTTTCTTTTATATAAGAGTAATGCAAGATCTAATGATACAGTAAAGGAGGTAAAGCTAAGAGCATAATAATTGTGAACGGAAATATCTGGATGTGAAAGTGTTTGAAGAAGGTAAATGTAAAAAGGATTGGGAGTCTTGATAAGAACACTAATTACACCTTGTTTCTGTTATCCAACAGTAAACAAGGCCTGGTGTCTGCCAACCATCTCAACAGAGCATTTTCCTGGGGATAAAATGCTTATTGCCTGAAAAAGGACAGGACACTCATTACCATCCAACTAAATCGTTTTTGTCCATGCGGAGGAACCAAGAAGAGGACTGGGGATGAAGAAGCCAGAGAACTCTGATTCCTTATTCTTCAACGGGAGGAGTTGCCTGAAGAGACCCTAAGCGCGATTAGATTATTTTCTGCCTTGTGCCTGAATGGCCTGAAGGCTTCCTTAACTTTGCGTTATTGACGTACAGACTCTTTTTATATCACAACCTGATTTTTTACTTTCTCTTCTCCACTGACTTCCATCACCATGTTTGATTTTATGTGTTATGATGTTTATACTGTGATGTTGCATTATGTTGATCGCTATGGCTTTATGACTAAGAATGGAAACTCTCTGTTACAGACACACACACCAAGACCTGCAGTTCTTGCAATCTTTTTGCTTTGTTATATAGAAAACCAGGATCTGATGGCTATCACAGATCCATAAGTTACTCGGTAAGGCTAATTTCTAGATTCAATACAGGGTGTCTTCTCGCTCAGATTGGCCCAGAGTGGGAGTGCCCTTGACTGGGGCTCCATCACTTTTTTGCCATTTCTTAGAGATGGTTTTTTGTGATGAAGACTCAGCCTGCCCTATGATGCCCCCTACTGGTACTCCTGGATTTGTGAGGTTGAAAGCGATGGATATTTGTCCATAGGAATGGAGAGTGGAGGACCAAGTAGGGAGGTTTTTTCGGGGTGGGGGTAGAGTAGACGAATTTGGCCTTGATTAAGGTACATCTTTAGCTTATATAGTCTAAAGTAAACTTAAAATAATGTGCGCATAGGAACCTAAAACAGGCCTAGCTTGAATAGTTGAACCCTAAATTGTAGATAAAATGCTTGGACTGTGGGCTTGAGTAAAAAAGGCTGAATTATGAAGTATTCATGCTGATTGATGCTAAGATGTTTCCATTGTGGTTTGTCCGGCCCTTTTCTTGGAACTGTTTTCGTTGTGATGTGCCTTTGGGGCACACCAACAGGGGGGGCTAACGGACAACTGGACTGTTTTTACAAAGTGCTTTTCAGTCACACCAGCAGAGACTGTGTGACCCCAGAGACTGAACCGCACTATCGACTGCCATGGAGATCACAGATGGATGGACTCTGGAAGCCGGAAGCTGACGTGATTGGATTGCTTGGACTGGACGGAATGACCGACTGTTCTGGGAGAGGGACAGACTGAGAGTTGTCGTTCCACTGGTTGATCATCTTTGGTGATGTGCCATAATGACACATCATCAGGGGGACTGTTAGGATATCAACAAGGTCAAGTGGAACGAGCTGTTTATCCCAGAACTGCATGGCACACTTAGATGGCACTGACCCAAAAGATTGGCACATATCTATCAGATACCACCCTGGAGGTGACACAGCTTCCCTGCTGATGTCACAGTTTGGATGTGTACCGCCCTTGTATGGGTGTGTCCCGAGATCCCTTTATAATGTTTGTGTAATGAGCACTCGAGGCCTCCTGCCGATCAGGGGCCCATCAGCGCTGGTGTGACTGTAACTATTTCTCTGTCTTTACTTAGATAAAATATAACTAAAAGCATCCTTGTCTGTTTTATGCGTCCTACATTCAAGGTAAAAAGTAAGTGGGAGTCGCCTGACTGGGTAAACCGAACTGGGTCCACCGAGGGTGCTTCACCGTAGTCACGGCACGGTGAAACAGTAACACTTGGTTAGAGGTAAACATGAGCTGAATGCAAAATTGTTCCGGAAGAAAACCTGTTTGAGCTGCAAAAACTTTTAGACTTGGAGTCTGAATGAGGCATTCAACTTGGGCTATGTTCACACTGCAGGTGTTGATGCTCAATTCCAATTTCTTGCTGAAATCAGATTTATGAATTTTTTTGAGGTGGGCATTCGTTCTATTATTAAATGCGACCGCCATCAGACTTCTGTGTGAATGGTTCAAGACCGCAAAGCGACCCGCATACCCAGATAAAAGAAGGAGACGTCACACAGCAGCGTGCTGTTTATTGAATTACTGGAAAATGTAATTGTTTCTAGAAGTGTTCAATAGCGTTTGGTAAAAAATAAATAAAAAATCGTAGACACCGGCCGCTTCTTTCCTTGTTATTATTAGAGAGCTGTTGAGCAATGGGAGCCGATAATATTAAGACCACACATTGGGAAGACAAAATAAGGTAAGAAAAAAGCAGCACAACTATTAACAATGGTCTGTTATGGAGTGCCAGCTGCTACTAATGTGTCTGGATGTGGAGTCGGAGCCAGGAGAGTAAAAGACAAATAAAATGCCACATGACTGTTAAGACTGAAGACAGTTTGAAAAACATCCAAAACATGTCCGAATTAGTATTTGCGCCACTTCCATATTAGTAGTATAATATGGAAGTGCCACAGATCAGATTTGTTGCATGGTTACCATGAAAAAGATGGATATGGGTCACATATCGGCAAAAAGATCAGATTTGGGTTGCATTTCCAAACACAGAGCCAGAACCAGAGCGTAGGTGAACGTATATTGATGAGAGGCCTTATGGAGGTCTAGACCTAAATGTATTTGAAAGAACTGTGGCAGAACCTACTTGAAAACAGCAGCTTACAGATGAAGTCCAGTCAGTCTGACTGAGAATGAGCTGTTTGGGAAGAACGGTTAAACTTTTCAGCCTCCTGACTTTCAAAGCTGCAAGAGACAGTCCTGTACCTCAAAAGACTTGCAGAAATAATTGCTTCTCCAGGTTATTGTCTTAAGAGGGCTAAATTCAAAAGCACACCACACATTTCAGATTGTATTTTGTATTCGCTGGGTGCAACTTTGTATTCGTCCATCACTTAAAATCCCAAAAAGATATGCTGTGTTTTGTAGCTGTAACATCAAGAAACCTGCAGAATTTCAAGGGATATGACCATTTTTGCATACGCTATATGTATTCATCCTATCGTACATGTCTCACCACAGGGATTAAAGTGCAGCAGAGACTTGTTCACATGAATGTGATTTAGCTGCCTTTTCTGATAGCTGAACAACAACATTGGTCATGGATCAGTCGGAGATTCAGATTTGATTAAAGAGTGCAGTTTCATACATGTAATTTTCCACACCAGAGGTTTGCGGCGCTATCTGCAAAGCTAAGGTGCGAGGAGGGCAAGGGCAAAGTGAGGAGACCAATCACAAATATGTCACCCCCGAGCACCGCCTCCTCCGAGCTCTGTCACGTTACGACACCGCCGAGCCATGTACAACATAAGCACAGTCAGGCCCATTAACCACAGCGGCTAATTATCGGCTCCTGCAAGGTCTTCGGGCTCCCAGGCATCGCATACACTCTTGTTTCTGATTAAAAGCATAAATGCATTCAGGGGGGAGGAAAAAAAAAAAGGATCAATTACAGCGAGGCAGAAAAGATAACAGCCCTGCACCAGAGTAATTAGGCTGGGTGTTTCATCGGAACCGCTTATTCTGTGATGAAGGTTTAAAGAGTCCAGTGGCAGGAACACCACAACTGTGTTTGTTTTATTTATGATGATGCACTGTCACCCACCGGGGCCTAATTAGCCCGCGACTGATGCCTTGGAAAGCTTCTCCCGGCTCCTCTTTGACAGGAAATGAAAGCTCCTCTTGCTTCTGTCCTTCCACTGACCCGTGGGCTCCAAGCATGTGATGGGCAGACTTGAGCGTGTCTCGCAACCTTCTCGTTTCTCCTTCTTCTCTTTTTTTTTTTTTGGCCACATGCCTCTTGTAGCTATATCATATCATTTAATTGCATCAGCATAAGGACCATTGATTGGGCTGTGCCAAAAAGTATTTAGGCTAAATGTTCACTCTTATTCCTTACCTGATGGTGTTCAGTGGTTCATGCTACAGTAATTTGAAGGACCACCAAAGCAGGTGCTACTAGACTTACTGATATTTTGAGGTTCTTACTCCTCTAAGTAAGCTTTGTTTCACTTTCATATGTCAATTATTGAATTAATTGGCTTATGACTCAATGTTTTCAGACATTTCCTTACACAGTTTCTATGCTCAGTATAAAATGAGAGGTGGCAAACAGTTGCGTTTATAGCTAATCGAGAGAAAAGTGTGTATTTGTTCCTTTGTTTGAGACTGTTTTGACACCGTGCATCATAGTGTGGCACTACCGCTATGGCAATATGGCAGACAAGATAACCCTGTAGAGGATAGTGAAGGGAGCTCAGAATGTCACTGGAGTGTCTCTATGCTCTGTCCAGAAACTGTTTTAATCCATGAGCGGGGCCCTGAATGCTGCCAGAGACCCCTCGCATCCTCTACACTGGAACAACCCGACGGGTACACAACTTTCAGCTCCACGGCTTTAAAATGTAGAACTGCGGTTAATGTTTTGCACTCTGCACTGTGTTATTGCACATATTTTGTTTGTGTATATGTGTCCATTTGTGTTTTCAATTATCTACGTATCAATATCCCAGAAAAAAGTTCTGCCGGAGGTTTTCCTTCCCGTTAATGGGGAGTTTTTCTTCCTACTGTCGCTTCATGCTTGCTCAGTATGAGGGATTGCAGCAAAGCCATGTACAATGCAGATGACTCTCCCTGTGGCTCTACGGTTCCCCAGGAGTGAATGCTGCTTGTTGGGACTTTGATGCAATCAACTGGTTTCCTCATATAGGACATTTTTGACCAATCTGTATAATCTGACCCAATCTGTATAATATGATTGAACTTGACTTTGTAAAGTGCCTTGAGATGACATGTTTCATGATTTGGCGCTATATAAATAAAATTGATGAATTGAATTGAATTGAATTGAAAAAAATACTTTTTTTTCTTTTGTCGTATCAAGCCCGAGGGTCTATTTAAAAAAAAAATGCATACTCATACTTTATAAGGCATTTCTCAAAGTGTACAATGCCTAAACTGCTAATCATGTGACCAACAACAACATAGTGGTCCTGGGGGATGATGTGGGTGTGAAAACACAATAAATTGTAACTGCAACATCATGGATACATCTTACATCATGTTTAGATTGAAAAACAATCCCTTATCATTTTTGTGCCATTTTGGTACAATTTTAGAAATTTGGAATTGAAAATGTGGGATGCTATTATATATTTGGTAGATACTGTTGTAGAGGAGTCTCAGATGAAGATCTGGACATATGATAAGCGTGTGTCGGTCTCAGTCGGTCAGCTACAAGTGCGATATTGTTGCTAAAAAGCTGAAGCCCCCTTGAAAGGAGTTGATTAAAGGTGCATAGTGCAAGTTTTGAAGTAAATTTTTTATTTTATTTTTTTATTTCCAATACATGCCCTTACAATTGCCCGACGTGTAAAATTAGTTATCCTCTCTTTACTTCACAGTTACTTCTACAGGCTGGATATTATCCTCTGGGCTGGTGCGTGGATGTGAGCAATAAATTAGAGCGATAACATGGGCTAACCTAAACATTCATTACCGTTTAAAAATACAAAGGAAGAACTGTAGTTAGAATATATTATAGCATGTCCGTGCTACTATTGCTAGCAAGAAATCACTGGTGGGGATGGTTGTCACATCCTCTTCAGGTTAGGGCTACACGTGACATTGTTTCATCTAAATACACAGGGTGATATACATAGCCTTTTCTTTCTTTATGATGGAACAATGAGTTGTAAATTAATCACGGAAACCAGCTATAGCAATAAACCAACTGATGTAATACCCAGGGCTGAACAATATATCAAAGGTGCAGCAAAGATGTTTCATGTTAATTATCAAACACTGGCAAGATACTGTGGACTCTTCTAAGAAACAATTAAAAACCTTCTTTTTTAAACAGGCCATCTGCTGAATGTTTTTTTTTATTGGGATTTTATTTTATTTTATTGTAATTGTTGTTTTATTGGATTTCTGTACAGTACTTTGTGATTGCTTTGTTTGTGAAAGGCATCTAATAAATACACTTTACTTACTTAATGATTCAATTAGAGGTTTCTGGAGATGTAATATTTGCCCAACTCTATCGGTAGGCTACATAAGAAGTAATTTAGTCTTAGAGGAGCTACGTCATTGCTGCTTCAGAATTTTATCCTGGCATCTCTCCCGTTGAAGTCTACAAACTCGCATAGAAGATGCGGTCTACAATGATGTCCCTGTCAGCAAAAGCTGGGCCGAGGAGGAAATAGCACACCTCACGGTGGAGTTGGTTGTCACAAATGCACAAGCTATATTTGCCGGTGTGTACCCTTTGAACATATTTTTTCTCTTGAACGGGATAAGGTTACTCTATTCCAATCAGACACTTTCGGCTTCTACTACAGATCGAAATGGGGTTGACCAAGCATAGCATTGTTTGGGAATTTAAATGAAAGTATAAAAGTGTGACAGCCGACCCCGTTCCCCCCTAATTTGACAGGAAAGAGGGTGGAGAGGAGCAGGCTAGTGCTGCAATAAATGGCTTCAGAAGTGAACCGTGTCGAGGACCATAGCTCCTACGTGCGGTAGAGGCCTGCTCTACCAAATGAGCCACACAGCAATTAGAGCTGTACATCTTTTGGGTTATGTCTCTGCCTTTTGAATTGTCTTCCCACTAACTCTGACCAGCTTCCTTTGCCCAGCGAAAGTAACTCACCCTCACAGCATAATGCTATACCTCCACCACTTTTGATGACGGGGGCGGTGTGTTCAGGGCAATGTGGAAAAACAAGATTTTGTTGTCATCTAAATTTTATTTGGAGGAATCAAAGCAAAGGGGAAAGCAAACAAATGCACGTCATACTTTTTTAGTATTTTGCTTGTTACAACTTTTGAAAAACACATTTCATATTCCTTTCACTTCACAGGTATACTCTTTTTTATGAGGTGGTCTCAGAAACTCCCAAAGGAATGCATTGAAGTTTGTGTTTGCATTTGGCCAAAAGGTGAAAAAATATGAATGAATTTTGTACTTTGATAAACTGATACCTAAAATGATATTGTCAATAGAATGTATTTTTTTCATATTTGATTCATAAATTATTAAAAAACTGTAGAAAATAGAGATTTAAAGTTTTTCTATGTGCATTTCAATTTGAGGCTTGACAAACATTGCACCCAATAGGCTTGAGTTCTCACAGCACTTTAAACTGTTTGTCAAAGTCATTTTCCTAATTAAACATGATGCACTCCGATTCCAGTTGCATTTAGCAGTTTGCAACATATCAAGCAGTACAATGTTTAAGTTGACATGCTCATGTATTATAAATTTTACATAGACCTTTCTCAGTTTTTTTTTTAAGAACATGCGCGTTTGGGGGGGAGACGGGCCTCTTCTCTCGTCTTGATAACAACCAACCTTAAAATCACTGTAATAGGAACCCTTCACACCTTCCTCTTTTTTTCTCGGAGAACAACACTGTGCTTTTTATAGGCCATGAATTACTACACACACATTCACACAGGCACACACACACACACACACACACACACTCAGGGAGAAAGACATAGTTTATTAGTTTCAATAGACAAATGAAAAAGAATGTCCATGGTCATTTAGGCAAGCAGCAAGAGACCAATTAGCAACTATCTCTATTCAATTTCTCCATATCTCTACTTAGCGAGTGTGAGGAAAGAGCAAGGTTCTGGGAGGAGGAGTTTGAGCCGCGCAGACAGGAAGAGAGGGAAAAACAAAGCCATCATCTCCCACCGCATGCCTCCCCTCCCCTCCTCCTCTACAGCTCCAATTACTGGCTCCTCTCCCTGCCATCAGTATGCAGCAAGATCGCTCCTCTCCTCCACTCGCCCCAGGCCATTGAATACGTTACCTCCGCTATGGGGCTCGGGGCTCAGGGGCACGGTGCCCCCTAACCCCCTGGATAATTTGGGATTCCTGGCCCTGCCTTGGAGAGCTGAAAACAAATAAAACACCCAGATAAATAAAGAAATAAGGTTGCCTCGCCAAATATCCAGAGATCTACTGATTTATTGATTTGTTCATTCCTCCACTTATTATTTGTAAATCATTACTGATCCACAGCCACCCACACCTTCAATCCCAAACCTGCTTTCGAGAGGAGAGGAATGCGTTTCTGGCGGACAAAAGTTTTGGGCCGCCAAGTTAATGAAAAATACTTGAAAAAGTAGATTTTTTTCTTCTTCTTCTTCTTCTTCTTCGTCTGAATAAGGTCCAGACCAGATAAAAAATATTTGGACTATTTTGTCGAGTGATAATGGGTCCAGCCGTGTCGAGTGTTCTTGCAGACACAAATCTGTAGTTCATCAAATATCTTATTCGGAATTGTCTGAATTTGTGTTTCTAGATTACAAAAACATAAAAAAGAAAAAAAACAAGTGATAAGTGGAAGGAATAGAAATATTTGAAATTTTCTGAACGAACACAATTATTTTGTTTTAACATCCTCGCTATGTAGGAATCCCTTTTCTCCCCCTCGCTTTTCACGCCCACAAATGCGAACTATGCACTCGAGGTAAGTCTGCGGAGCTCGAATAAAACTAGACTGCCTTTGGCTTTGGATTTCTTTCCCATCTCTTTGTCTTTGCCAGGACTTTGAGGTCTAAGATAGCTACGAACTAAGGAGCCGTTGATTCATGTCGAAGCATTTTAGGTTTCATGTGCAGCAAATAAAGTTTTTTTTTTCTTTTTTTTCTCCTGCATAAATGCACTTCTAAAGAGAAATGCATCAATCTGCACATAGCTTCTCCCACTGTGCATATATATGATCTTGGAGCTGTGAAAACTGGATCGTGGTCTGTCCAGAGCCTCGCGATGTTGACCAACACCTACGCCGCGGTTCTCATGCAGCCTGTGTTTACAGCTGCTCTTTCCTCTTGCCTGCGAGCAGACAGACAATTTGCTCTTTTGAGCGGAGCCTGGTGACGGACTGATTTGCTTCGAAGTTCAGAATTGCGATGAACTGCGAAGAAATGAGGCGGAAACGGCGCCTTGAGAGAGAGGAGATCTTCCACTCGGCTGTATCGCTTCGGGAGGTGACCGAGAGCCGAGTCCGATGGAGGCTCCCATCGCACCCAAACCGTCCCACTCTCCTCGCAGTGACACCGACGCCTGTCTGATGCGCTCCCTCCGCAAAAAAAACAACATTTGGTGTAAATGATTACTCGATTACTTAATGTAGCGCTGAATCAATTCCCAAACGTGCCCGTCTTTGTTATGCCGAGCAGGCTGGGGTTGGGAGAGTACGATAGAGCCAGAGGGGGGGAATTATGAGAATGTACGGAGACGTTGTCTTGGCTTCTTGTGGGACTTTGCCGGTGGATGTTTCTGCTGGTAAGCGACGGCTCCGGCATTGTTACGACCGCGTGATGTTCTTCGCATCTTGTGTCCGCCAAATCTGCCATGATGTAATGTAGGTGAGGTAATCCACTTACAATGATTAAGAGGCCCTGTTTTTCCCCCTCTCTTTCCATCATCACAGTGCACAGGATTATTGCGCCAACTCCGAGGCTTGTTGGATGTAATGAAGCGCGGCTCCATAATGGGCCGTGCGTAGGAAAAAACTCTGCATTTGAAACAAACCACATATGGGGAGGGGTGTGACAAGCTCATAAAGTATCATCTGCTTAAATGCCTTATGACAATGTAAGATTAATGACCGTCCATTCAGCACTAAAGAGGAGAGGTGAAGGAGGCACCTGCTCCTCAAAGGGCAACTCTAATCGTTCTCATCTGGACTCCCTGCTGACATACTAACCTGCTGTTCCTAAAGAAAGGCGATCTTGCCTCCCAAATCCTCAAACACTTCTCCAGGTCGGCTGTATTACTTTTTTTTTTAATTCAGGCCAGATGTGACGTCCCCACACTGCCATCCTGTTTTCTTTCTCCTTTTTTTTTTTCCCCCTACCCCGCTCTGCTTCATCTCATTCCCACCTGCTAGCTGACCTAGGGACCCAACTCCCAGACTCTCATTTGGTGTGCCTCTCTAAGTAAAGTCCTGCTCTTTGAATTGCAGCATTTTTTTTTTTTTTTTTTTACCTCAGCCTAGAGGCTCTGCAGTGAAGTCTGCACACTATAGGGGTCACAGGAATCTTGTAGACACATCCTCACTTTCCTTATGTTGGAGAGATACAAAAAACAACAACAACAATCCTCTTGTGTAAAACAAAGCAGCTATAGTGTCTTGCAAAAGTTTTCCCGACTGAATTTTTGTGTTTTATCACAATTCTCAATGCATTTCTGTTATTGGCCAACCAAAAGTTGTGCATAAATGTGAAGTGGAAGGAAAATTATGCTTGGTTTTAAATTATTTGTAAACACACAATCGATTAAGAAATTGGCAGGTAAGATCGTGAGCAGACGACGGAAAACTATAACTGAGAGGCAGTAGTAAAAAAAAAACTGGAGTGTGGTTGAAAATTGAGTAGCAACATGCCCTTGATCATGAGGCACAGGAGTCTTGGGTACAATGACAAAGACATGCATGTCCCCTTTAGTGACTGACACATTCCAGGCTCAAGCCCTTTACAGCCTCTGACAAGCTTTATTCGAATATTTTGCTTCACCCATCTTTAACTCTGATCACCTTCTCTGTCCCGGCGGGATAAAAGGAGCCACAAGTCATTGCAGGTCATGCTTACCACGCCATAAGTGGTAAGCATGTGTGCCCTGCACAAAACAGGCCCGGTCAGTGTCTGTTTTTTTTTTTAAATAGTGGATGATGTTGATCCTTTTGTGTATTTTTGGACCCTAAAAACTACAATAAAAAAGTAAAAGAAATCAAAGGTCAATACCGGCCTCCTAAAAAGACTGCTCCTTTAATTGGATTGCTGGTCCTCGAGCTGATGGACGTGCTCATCTCCCAGGACCGCTGAGCATCTATCTTCACTGGATGGGCCCCAGTAAATAATCTCTCTTTCCTAAACGCTTACCGTTAATTGTGTTTTTTTTCTTTTCCCCTTCCTATTGAGATGTGGTTGCATGGAGAGGGGTTTTGGTGGTGGATAATTAAGACAATGCTTTTGCGCTACACTTTGCAACAGGGGTGGGGGTGGAGGGGGTTGTCCCACAAGGATTGAAAGGCAGGTGCCTCTTACTGGAAGAGACTCACTGACAAAAACCTGCCAATCAAGCGTATGGAGCTCTCAGTGTCTTCTCGGCTCTTAGGTGCTCTATTCCCTTTAGCCCGTTTATTTCAAACGCAGTTTTAAAATGCCGAGGATTAAGCAGGTAACGAAAACAAGGCCCAGAACGGAAGAGGGAATCAGGATACGTGAACATCATCTGTCTCAGCTTGTCTGCGGCAGCTGCGGTCCTTGTTCAAAAAAAGGAAACGTTTTATCTAGTATTGATAGCTCATATTTCTGAATGATACAGAGGAAATAAAGGCATTGAAAGATCTGCGCTTCAAACACACATAGCTGTATGTACCTTTTATTTTTGCCACCTTTGACTGCTGAATATTGAATTTTCTTTGACGGTGAATGCTGGTCCTATATTTCCTTCGCATTTCTTAGATTCCTTCAGCCGCCATACAAAGGGCCTTTCAGAATAACCACCAGATGACATTTTTTTTTGTTGTTGTTTTATTTTGTTTTTGTGAATGACCCCGGCGGGCTTTGTCAGAATGTTCAAAGCCTGGGTAGAGACAGCATATAGAATAATAACATAATCAAAGCAAAAATGTAATGGCACCAAAAAAAAAAAAAAATGTTTTGTCCCTTTAAACTGGCGGCTCATCTAGCAGACAGGCTGGAGAAATGTGCCAGCAGCTATTCACGATGGAGCGGGAAAGCAGGTCACGGAGTCACGGCCACTAAGAGCCGCAATGCTATAGAGTGCCAGTGACAGGCTTGTGCAAGGCCACAGCCTCATCTGGCTGCAAAGCCCCGAATTTAGGCTCTGAATGTGCTTGATTGCTTGGAAGCAGAATATGTATCATCACACAACATATCCAGAATGGATATATATATATGGTCAAATAAACAAACGCTGTGTAAATTACCTGCAATTGATGTTTTAATAAATATGTCTGGCATTCTTACATGTACATTTTTTTTTTCTTCTATGGTTTCCTGCAGACTTTGGACTAAATGCAATATGGGAGTTAAGTAAACGGGAGAGTGAGTCTGAATTCCCCCAGCAGCCTCGGCCACTCGTCACACGCAGACAGGAAATGGACAGCCACTTTGGGGAAATTCAATTCAGTCGTCGTCCGTTGTGGAAAAAAATTGAATCATGCGGACATTTTGAGGTGATTTAATGGCGTTAACATACGCACGCTGGAAACTGCGAGACTGGCACTGCACAGGGTTTGGATTATTAGGTTCAGTGTTGAATCAGTCACTTCTCCAGAGTCCATTTGACTGGGAGAAATGGATGAACATTAGCAGGAATTCTGAAAGCGGACCATTTTCTTTTATAGAGAAACAAATGATGGATTTCACTTGGCCTCCCAATCCTCTGGGTTTAACTTGTATTTACTTCTTCTTTCTTCAAAATGTTTTTAAGGTTACCGTTCAAATTCTTGCATTTGTGTTTAAAAAATGAGAAGAGACTGATAGGCCTATTTGGGGGTGGAAGGGAGGGGGGGTCAGGTGTTATTTATTCATTTTCTTATTTTTTTTAGCTCGGCATCTTCCTTCAGGATTTTAAGCATATTTTGTCTTTGATTATGTGAATGCCAAAAACTGGTGCATGTGGCATAGTAGAAATAATATGTAAATATCATTGAGGGTTTTGATATTGATTATTGTGCATTTCAAATCGTTTGCTGCAATCCTCATGAATTTATGATTCAATTCATAACAACTATGTTGTGGTTTCTTTTTCTTAAAATGGGATGACACTTTATTATCCCCAACCCCTCTTCTCCAGATCAGCTCACAGTTATCAGGCATATTTCTAAGATTCTCCTTTTAAACAATCAAACCTAATAGAGGGTTGTTTGAATTTCTGTTAAATGGGCATAGGCAGTTGTTATCTTACTTGCACAAGGTCAACAACATTTGACACCTCTATTTTGTAGAAATCCAAATTATTTAGTCCTGGAGGCTGAAGCTACCTGCTAGTCCAAGAGTGACATCGAGGCCCTAAGTTTGCACTGAATGGTTATTTAGAAAAGTAAAAATAAAAGAAACATATGATTATTTACACACGAAGTAGCGGTTGGCATAGCTGTGATATAATTGGTGTAAAAAGCAAAACTATAGTAATTGAAGTGAACCCTGCTTTTAAATTGAAATGCCTTACATTTCCCATTTTCAGTACGTGTTTCACAAGGGAAGATACTTGATGCCTCCACCCACCATTTCCTGTGTGAATAATCATTGGTTTCTGAGTTGAGAACTGCCCAATGCTAGTCTGATGATAGTTCACAGGCTCATAGAATGATAACAGCAGAAACCATCACGTTTTTGAGGCTGGAGTTGTTTTAACGCAATAAAAGCCTGCCTGGGTGCCATCATTTAGTATAAATCCAGATTAGCTTGTCTGGCAGCCTGAAGCTAACAGCTAGTTCATCAAATGTGGACTTCTACGTTCTTAAAGCAGCTCTAATCTCCAAAACATCATGTCAGCTTTTGCAAACACTTTTATCCGGATCTCTAAACCTTTGTCATGTTTTTATCGGATGATGATCATAGTTTACATGGGGAATGGAGGTAGGATGCGGTCCAGCACTAACCATCTTCTGGTGTGACAAACGCACTGAAAAGGGATCCTGTTAAATTTTGCCTTCCAATCTGAAAGTAGCATACTTCATTTACATTAACTGGTTACTAAATTTTGAGTATTAAAATTACATAATCAGAAGATGATGTGTGAAATATGGTAAATAGTAAAAGGTAAATGGCTTGTACTTGTATAGCGCTTTAACTAGTCACACGACTCCAAAGTACTTCACACTACAATCAGTCATTCACTCACACACACACACACACACACACACACACGCACATTCACACCCTGACAGTGGTGAGCTGTGGTAGTAACCACCGCTGCCCTGGGGCAGAATGACAGAAGCGAAGCTGCTATACAACGGCGCCACCAGGCCCTCTGACCACCGCCAGCAGGCTATTCAGATGAAGTGCCTTGCCCAAGGACACAAAAACTGAGATGGTCGGAGCATGGGATCAAACCGGCATATAAATGTATATATAAATCAAATGGCTTTTGGCTTAGAAATGAAATGTCAGATGGCTTTGTTACATTAACCTGCACCATTTTCGCCCATTTTGGTGTATGGCGCCATGCAGATAAGTGAAACAGTGCATGTAGTTGCAAAATTTGACTTAATAATTAACACATTTACTTTAATCATCCACACTTTGCACCATATATGTTCAAAATGTGTATGTATGTATATATATATATATATATATATATATATATATATATAGATAGATAGATAGATAGATAGATAGATAGATAGATAGATAGATAGATAGATAGATAGATAGATAGATAGATAGATAGATCTATATATCTATATATAGATATGGGAAAAATGACTACTTTATTAAAGATAAACTAATCAGATGATTTGAGTTTTAAATCCTGTGAGATGCTAAATGTTCCTTGGCCAGATCTTTTCAGACACCACACCAACATCTGTATCGGTTTATCCCGGCAGCAGTGTGTGAATCAAACCCTGCTTTAAATCTGCTAGATTTGTTGCTCTTCAAAAACAACAATCGCTTTGATAAATCAAGCTAATATGCCAGATTTTTTTTTTCTCTGTTATATTCTATCTTACATGATGGAATGTATTTTTATTACAAATGCAAGCCTTTTGCTATCAAAAATGCCTCTTTAAAGACAGGGGGGGGGGGGAGAACAAATAATCAACAGAATGTCATGAGATTTGAGAGCAAACGGTCTGTTGCCTTAGATGTTCACAATGTAGACTTGCAAAAGAGGAAACTTGAAAGAAACGAAGCAAATCTTTGCTATCTACATGAGTTATTGTCAGCTTAAGGTTGACAAGTGTTTAAGATTCTCTGTTTTTGTCCTCCTCTTAAGCAGAGATATGAACAATGTCCATTCCTAAAGACTTCCTCATTAGCTGCAGAGAGCGTGGGAGTGCTGGTATCTGGAAACAAGCTTTAGCTGACTTTTTCCTTTTTTTTTTTTTTTCAGACTACAACAACATCCTCCTCCCTGCGCGCCGTGCACATGTCCTCTCACTCCGTGCATTATAACCCTGATGAGCTGACCACATCCTTGGAACACTTCACAAGATAAATAATTGAACTCTCAATAGCCCTTGATGGACAAAAATTGCTCCTCCAGCTGCCACTTCTTTTCTTTTTGCTTTGTTCTCGAGAGCAACAACAACAAATGGGCCTTTACAGAATCCCACACTAAGAAAACACATTTCACAGTGATAACACATAAGAGCTGGGGTTGCATTACTCTCCTGCTCAGATGATTTGTGCCATTAGAGGTAGCACATGTGTTGTACAAATAGTAATAAAGAAGCCTTCAAAAGAGATATGTGATCTTAAAAGAGATGACTGATGTCACTATCATCAGTTATCTATTACCAGCTAACTTGTCTTTTCAGCAATCAAGAGGGAAGGAGAAGACAATGGCTTCAGAGGCAGAGAGGGGCGCTTTGAACAATAGGTGGCAGTGTGCTACCACAGAATCGAGCCACGTTAACGCTCAAACTGTGTGAATCAAGTCTTGGCATAGGCAGGCTCGAGGCTGTTCTGTGGATTTAATTAGACAGAAACAGATACTCACATGTTCATTTCTCAGCTGCCTCCCATCCATTTCTTTAGAGTCTGTTGAGAGGAGGAAAAAAAAAAAAAAAAAAGAGAAGCTTTATGGTCCAATTGTAACTTTAACTGTGAGCACAGAAAGAGGCATGCATTCGTAGTGAAAAGCCAAGACCTTGTTTCACACTTCCTAGAGGCAACCATTACAGCTGGTAGAGCTGTGAGAATCACAGGCCAACTGTTAAAACACACAAAGGGGAGGAGGAGGAGGGGGGGGGTGGGGGGGGCAAAGATTTTGTTATTTTCTGCGGACAAAGAGAAGTGTTTCTCAAAAAGTCTAGAGGTGTCCTCGTGACTGAAAACCACACCCGTGGTCCTCGTGGAAGCATGTAAAGAAACCTTCACATATAGAAACACAATCAAAGTGCCGAGGACATGGCTGGACATCGTGGGACGGAAAATCAATCTACAGAGCGGGGAAAAGTTGTTGCCCCCTGTGCAGCTTTCTTCCATTTCTGATTTTTTTTATTTTTTTCATTCTACATATTTCAGATCATTAAGCCTATTTTGACATAACACACAAGTAACCTGAGTAAATACAAGAACAGTTTTCAAATTACAGTTGAATTTATCAAGGGAAAAAAAATCTTTATATCTAACCTGGCGCTATGGGAAAAATGATGTGTGATAAATCATGAATTAACTGTGATTATCCACAAAATCTGAGTTCAGTCTCTTTAGCCACACCAGACCTGATTACTGTCTGAACAGAAAAATCAAGACATCTCTAAAATAGAACCAGTCTGACAGCATGAAGTAAGGTAAACAATGTTGAAAAGAAACACATCCCAATTGATTTGTGAAATACCAAAACAGATTAATAACAAAGTCACTGACATCTGTCCGTCTGGATAGGCTTAAAAGGCCATTTTTGAGGCTTTGGGACTCCAGTGAGAAACAGTGAGAGCCATTGTCCACAAATGGAGAAAACATGGAACAGTGGTAAACCTTCCCGGGAGAGGCTTGTACTACCTTACCCAACCGAACCTTACCAGCATCAGTCAAGGTTGGTGTTTTGATTCAACAATAGGGAAGTGACTGGGCAAAAATGGCACCCATTGGAAAGTTCAGAGGTCAAAGCCACTGCTGGAATGCAGAAAACCCATATCACATATGTCAAAAACAAGATGTTATTCCTAAAGACCTTTGTAACAAATATTAGGACTTGTGTAAAACAAACACAACATTTCAGATTAAAGGACCTCATGCTGGCAGTCAAACATGGCATCGGTAGCTTGATGGTCTGGGGCTGCTTTGCTGCTTCGAGTCCGGGGTTATGTTGCTGTAATCGATGGAGCCACACATTATGCATTTTATAAGGGAGCAGTGCCAAAAAAAAAAAATCAGTTCATGACATAAAGTTGAAGCACACTTGAGTTCTGCAGAAGAACAAAGCACCATCAGCAGGCCCCCCACTGAGTAACAAACAAATTGAAGTGTTTGGAGTCCGGCTTTGTTACCGATGCTCTCCACACCGCTAAAAAAGGTAAAAAAAAAAAAAAAAAAAACCTTTGTTGGGAGCATTTCTTACACTTTTAGGTATAACTCACTGGCTTCAAGTCTTCTTCAGTGTCAAAGTATAACACAAATGTGTTGTAAAACTATATTCCCATTTTGAGTTGAAGTAGATGTTTTGCATAAGACGTATAAGAATTAGTAATTTAGTCTATCAAATTAGCAATTGGAGGAGTATGGGAAGAAATGGAGCTTCAGTTCATTTAGCAGCAGCAGGCAAACTGAGAGAGAAAGATGGTGCTCAATTTAATCAGAGTAAAAATGTTGTGCAAAATGTTGCTGTAGTGATACACTTGGACTACAGGGGTTTCGAAAGTGCCATGGCCTCACACTAACCTTCACATCCATATTAAAAGCAAAGTGTCAGTGAATGCAAATTAGAAGTAGCCGGCTAGAGCACTGTTAATGAACCCTAAGCCATTGAACTCCACACAGCCGACTTGTAGTTAGATAGGTGTGCCATAAATAGTCCATTTGGCAGCGAGCCAGGAGGAGAAGCTAAGGCAGAGTAACTAGCAGTGGGATAAGGCCTTTTATTGTGTTATGACAGACAGAGGGGACGATCAGACAGGATAGAGATATGGGCTTTCCTTTCCAGATTAATTAAAGAAAGGATCAATTAACAGTGATGAAAACCATGGCAGCATACTGACTAGCTGATAGGCCAATCAAGCCTTGAAATGCAGAGTAGTTGGCATGTTTTATCTCTCCAAACTTAATTGCAATTTTCCAGAGGGAATGACGTGATCAAAATGGAGGGGAGAAAGCGGCTCAACATGAATAACGTATTTATTTGATGCATTTTGTGCTCTGATTTCAGGACTAAGCAGGCCCCGGAGTTTATAAGGGAGGGGTCTTACCAAAGTTTCCCTTTTGCACGGCTTATCCTTTTTTCAGCTTCGTTAATATAACCGGGAATCTAGCTCCCTTCAACTGTAGCTCCTGCTGAGTATCGAAACGCTTTGACTGGGAACGTTTTGTCTTATGTTGCCCAATCATGCCAGACGCATGCCGGTAAACAACATGGAGCCTCTTTGAATACATTTGTGCATTGGTTTCCTATAACCAATGCAATTTTCTGGCAGATGTGAAGCTAGAATCACCTTACGCCAGATCAAAAGAACGAAAAAAAGACCTCTCACTTGTCTCACACGTAAATGCAAGCGTGTTCATGTAATTGAATTTTTTTTTTTTTTTGGGAGGAGTCGAGGAAGTTTACTTAAAAGTAGCATCGTATCAACCTTTAACCTTTTTCAGGTGTTCTACTATCATCCCGACAAACAAGCAGACAACCCGGTTGCCCAATAAAGCTCGAGTCTTAGCCGTGAAATAACAAAACAAAATCAAGTCACACTGGTGGTCATTAGAGTGTTGCCATTTGATTGTTTTTAATAATTTATCCGGTTATTATAACAATATTAGCTGAGATTAAACACACACACATTGTTCATTACCTTGGGAACACAGCCCACCAAAAGCTCATTTCCTGTCTAGGAAGACTGCGTAACCCCGATTGACCCCAAGATATTCCCATTACCATGGGCCAATGTTTAAGGGAAAGCTTATTGAGCTACCTCAGCTGGAACACCCACCACTGATTTATGAGCAGGAGATTTCTCTTGCTTCTAATGATTTTCTGTTTATTTTTTTTCCCATCTCTCACTCTTTCTCACACACACACACATCAAATGCAAAAAAAAAAAAAAAGGGAAATATTATCACCAAACGTGCCAAAAAATGAATAACAAGATTTCTAATCTGCCTTTTAGAGGAAACAAGTGTTAAAAATAAAGTTAACCAGAGAGAATATATTTTAATCTCTCCTCGGAGGGCTCTGCTTTTTAAACAGGTTTATTTAGAAGCTAATTTCTTACCTTTGTTTGGTTTTTATGCCTTTTTAAAGTCTGTTCATGTCCTGCAAGCCAGACTTAAAAAAAAAGGGAGAGAGACAGGAATGTGCTTGACTCCCTTCCAAAAGTCTATGACTAATTGATCTAATCCCAGTCAGTCTTTAAACAGCATCCCCGTGTATTAAACTCAGTCCACCTTGTGATGTGTATTTTGTTTTTATTTTTGGTGTATGTTTATTTCAGTTCCTATACAGCTGTTTGCGCAACAAGATTCCTTAGCGCTGTTGGTGTTTGTGATGCTCTGAGATGGAGCAGAATCCTAAGTGAGTCTGTCATGGTAATTATGGTGGATAGTTAAGGACTATCAGGTCCTTATCCTGCATACGGTCAGTCTGATTTATCCCGGGCATAAAGAGTCTCCTGTGTGCTTCAGGGAAATTGAAAAGATGCACTTATGACAATCGCTGAGAGAAATCATGTGTATATACGTCATGGACTATTGCATGAGACTCAACGGTAGCAGCTTAATGGCTGTTTTCGGCTTACGTGTTTAATTAGCAACGAGAACGCCAAAGTTAGTACACATTGTTTTTTTTATTTTTTAATTCCAGCAGATTCAAAGAAGAAAATGGGCAACACTTCTGAGAAAAAAAAAACATTTACCTGGTTGAACAAAACAATAAGATGTGCTTGTTGGCTTCAAAATGAGTTGTGTGGTAAAGGGTTGTTTCGCTGTTTTATGGCATCTGGACAAATTTGACTTAGATCAGCTGTTTTTAGAGATTTTTTTACCTAGTCATCCTAGCATGAAAGCGACATGAGAACTTTGATATCTTTTTTTTTTTTTTTGATTGAGAAAATAAATAAAAAGAGAGCCAATGATTTGTTTGGCTCTTAAACAACCCCTCTCTAAGGGGCTCTTGAGGCCTGATTATTAGCAAAATTACCTTTTTTATGTTTTAATAAGTGCTAATTTATCTGTGGGTTCCTCGTCTGTAAATATAAAACAAAAACGATCAATAAGTCTGACAAAAACTTAAACTGGAACAAAGTCAGGAAACTCAAACATTATTCTGCCCTAAATTAAAAAAATGTCCTTATCCAGACTTTAAAAATGATAAAAATCAAGTCCTTATATTCTCTAGAGGTTTCAAGAGCACAAAGGGACCCTGAAATACTTCTGCAGAGATCTTACTAGTTAAAGCTCATGCAATGTCAGAAAACCGTCCTTCATTTCCTAATCCGCCAACTCTGATCCGCATGAAGCAGAAACGCTGCATGTTTTCTTGTGTCTACCCTTCTGGTGACAGCTTTCAGAGCAGCATGATGTCCCCTCAGTGGAAAACATTCTACATCAACTTAGTGTTGCCTGTACTAGGTCTAGGATTTGGGGAGGAGGGGTGGGGGGGGGGGGGTGCATTTTGATTTTAAATGATGAAACAATGTTTCTTCCATGCTCATGCAGTTTGTGGCTGAGAGATGCTTTTTTTAATTCCTACTGATCGCTCTTATAGCACATTATCTCCAGTGTATAAGTTACCAAAATGAGACAGTGGGACTGTGTGAAACCAGAGTAAGCCAGTAAATATAATGTGCTTCGGCGTCAGACATCAGTGCCGAGGCGTTTTACAGTCATTTATCTGAAAATGGCAACATAATGTAATAACGTTTGGGAAGCAACTGTTTTGATTAGGATGGGACAGTCTGCCGAGCTGCAGTTACATGCTGAAAACACAATATTAGCGTCCATCATTTGAGGTAACTAACTGGCTTCCAGTTTCAGGGTTTTTTGGGGAAATCAAATTAGTCTGCCAGACATCCAATTTGCGTTTTGGTTTAGTCAAACGTGGCTGTGGAGGAATATGCTGGAGGCCACAAAATGAAAGGAAAGTGGCTCATTTGTGTTACATAACACAAAACGACAAGCTCCTGATGGAAAGTATAAAACTTTATCCTGAGGATGCTATAATCCAAACGCTCCTGTTCAAGAAGGTCTGCGCTCAGCTATCTGTAGACTTTAGGATGCTGCTGCCAGGCTTGGTGTGGGGGTCAATCCCCTGCAGCCACCTCAACGCTTTTTAATACTTGTATATATACTTGTATATATACTTGTATATATACTTGTATATATATATATATATATATATATATATATATATATATATATATATATATATATATATATATATATATACACACACAGAGATAATCCATGGGGGCCAATGGAGTCAAGCTCCATTTAGAAAGATCCCAGGACAGGATTCCAACCCAGGACCTTCCAACAATTGTATTGTTGGAACGCCACCATTATTACTATCATTGTTATGATTAATATTATTAATATTAGTTTACTCTTTTTGTTGCAGCTTTCCCCTTCCCCACCTTTTCTCTCCCTCTTGTCATCATTGCATTTCTATAACCGTGACAGTCTGAACCAGATCCCTTCCATCGTGCCTTTTGATTAATTAAGTCAATTATGCAAAAGGAGGAACAACACTTTTCCTCCCTTTTGCGGGGCAAATCTGCCCCAACACAGGCAGGCAATTAGCCCCACCATAAGCCAGCCTGAGCGATGAAAACTGAAAAACAAGTAGGAATAACACTCTAAAACAAAATAATTTTTTTTTGCCGCTAAACTCCCCAGCACACAAGTCAGTCTCTAAACATCCAGCAGGATTGTCAAGTGCCTGTGGTGATCACGCTGTTCTTCAACATCTAAATCATATCAGATGGACTATTGACAACGTCCTGTCAATAGCTGAGCCCTTGGAGGGTTAGCTATTTGCAAATTGACTGATTGACTGTTTCTTAATAGACATGTAATTGGTGACAAAGACCTTCCAATGAAGTGTCATTTGCCAAAGCATTTGTGATAATTCACAGCCTGTCCCATTTGCTGTTGGACACAGTCCCAAAGTAAGGGGCTGTGATGAGCAACATGAACCTCTAGACGGTATCACACTGACAAGGGAGAATTATAATAAAGCGCTGGAAGCGTGGGGATGCAGGCCGGCAGAAATCACAATGGGTTCCAAACAAACAAAACCGGTTTGCCGGAATGGAATCTATAGACGCAAATATGGAGGATGCAATATGGAGCATCTTAAACTTTGACCGGAGCTAACGTCGTTCATTGGCTGTAATACAGCATGCTATTTCCTCTCAATCAAGAATGTGGACAACGTTGATGGAAAGTAATTTTTACATGCCGCCTATTGTTTACCTTGTTTATCTGCTGGTCTGTCTGATACAGGCATCGGCGCTTTCATCAAGGAAACTGGCATTTTACAAATGGCTGCTGTGGTTGCAATGTGGTGCTTAATAAAAAAAGATGAAAAAAAAAACAACAACAAAAAAAACGCCCCCATGGTCTTGCAGCATTTCATAAGGGACATTGCTTTTCAAATCTGCCTCTTGGAGGATATTTTAACATCTATTAATGCAGAATTACTCCAATTACAACCCGTCTTTGCGCCAAGCAACCCCCCCCCACCACCACCACCACCACCACCCATCTCTCTCTCTCTCCTCTCCCATCCACCTCCTCTTCCACTGACTGTGTTAGATAGTGCACACCTCTGGGAGCCAATCACAGCCTTCACAGCCACTGGCAGCAGATGTAAGCAATTTACTTCTGATTTCTTCATATTCAGTGTGAGACGAGCTCCTGGTGACCCACGACCCTCGAGCCTGCAGGATTCTAACCCTATCAAATTAAAGCTCTCTGCTCACTTATTCCCCAGCGCTCCTCCGGTGCTAAGCAGCCATCTCGCTGCATAGCAACACCAGTCGGGCGTGCTCGCTCATACGCCCTGCCTCATCAGCTGCTATTAGGGAAAATATACAGTGCTCTAATTGGATGAGATTCAGCTAAGGAAGTGCAGTTAAAGGTCATTTTCCACCATGTGCCTCCTGCTCTTCAGAATAATTTCTGTGTCCTCCGTCTTTGTGAGCTGTTAAACAATAGGGCCAAAGTTACAATCCTTTCTCTCTCTTCCTAACGCAAAGCCACGGGCTGCGATAGGCAGCAAGTCGTCTGTATCGAGTAAACAACAGAGCCAGGCACTGACTGATGAGCTCGGTGTCAACTGCACGTATCATCTTCTGGATCCCCGGAAAGACACCTGGAACCTTGTGCTGTAACCTCGTCGTTTGCCAGTTTTGTGAAATTTGCAAAAGGTTAGGAAAGATCACGCGCAATTCTAATTAGTAATCATTCAGCAGGCATTTCTCCTCTACCGTATGCGTTTTACCTGGGAGCTGGAGTAAGGAAGAAAAAAAAATATGAACAAACTTGTTGAACAGTAAACATGGTGAGCGTAGGGGTTGGTATTGTAGGAGAGGAGCTCAGGTGTGTGGAAAAATCAGAGCAGAAGCACGACCGATATTAACATCAGTGCATCCGTCAAACGAGAGAAATGGACACGAGTCTAAATCGTCAGCATCTTGACAACTTATAATTACGTACCGCCGTCAGGACGCTACAGAACATTAACGCTGGTTTGTCACGTTCAGTGTGACAGACCGACTCTGCTGTAATAAAGGTAGTTATTGGCTGTCCTAAAAGTTGTTGGGGCTCGCTAAACGACAATACCACCTAATTTACCTGACATTCACGCCTCCCATTTAGATTAAGTAGATGCTATGATTTGAATCGCAGCCATTGCAACTCCCCGGGCATTTGGAGTACAAAATGTGTTTCGTTAGCTTCAGGTGTTTAGATCTCATAGCAGATAAGGGAACCAATCATATGACATCAGTTCTTGTTTGGTAACATTCTAATATGATAGGTCCAAAAGTTGTTACTTCACTTTGTCTCCATGTAAGTCACTAAATTGGACATTGATAACGAACTTTGGTGTCAGGAAGTATGCATGTTTTTTTTTATTTAATTTCCCAGTGGATGCATGGATGCCGTCATGCAATTTATTCAGGGATATTAGAATATCACAGTTTAAGGGGTGATTACACATTTATATTAATGTAAAAATTTCAGTTTCTGTCTTCATCAACTTGGTGCTAGTGTACTAGGGTGGTATTGAGCTGTGTTACCCAGCACAGGACTGCAGGATTGGTACTTTTACAAAAGAAATTGGGCAGTTGCTCCAGTTACAAAAAAAAATGTAAAGACTTGAATTTTTTTTTATTTTCAATAGATTGGATATGCTATACATGTGATGTAAACTGTCTTTACTTTACTGTACTCATGTATCAGTATGTTCAGAGGAACAAACATCAAACACCACAACAGTCCTCAAGTTCTTTTATTCTGTGGACTCAGGATCCCTCGAAAGTTCCAGATTATTATTTTTTATGTCCAAACAGCCTACAGTCTACAGGCCCCTGGATGTTAAGTGAGATGATATACTGTGCAAGCAGCAGGAAACCGGAGGGTCGCCAGTTCGAACCCTCGCTCAGACCATCTTGGTCATTGTGTCTTTGGGCAAGACACTTCACCTTTGCCTGCTGACGGTGGTCAGAGGGCCTGGTGGTGTTGATGTATGTCAGTCTTCTGTTGGTGTTCCCCTCAGGCTACAGTGGCTGCAGTGTGAGTGAATGACTGAATGTACAGTACTGTATGTAGTCTTTAGGTTTAGAGAATTTGATAAAGTGCTATACAAGTAAATGATCTGTACAAGTACATGCCATTCATATATATATATATATATATATATATATATATATATATATATATATATATATATATATATATATATATATATATATATATATATATAATTTATTTGTTTTGATGTTTGCAAAATGTTTAGTTTTCTGTTCTCTTCACAATCCAATATTTTCCACTCCAAGGGCTGCTTGGCTCCTTCACAGTAAATGCTATAGTTTTGTGTGGATTCACAGAAGTGGGTAATTGTAGAGGCTCCCTGTCTACCAATTTTACAGCTGGAAGGGCAAAGGCCTTTTGAGCTCCACTGGAAAACTAAGACACATTCATCGAATGAGAGGGCCGGGGCTTGAGTCCCACTGCTTCTCCCAGCTTTTGTCCTGCCTGAAAGGCTCGCTGCCTGAAACGCATCGCTTCACGCCCAGTGTTTGCGGTTGGGAAACCTGATTAAAGGGGGGTACGAGACGTACACATTCACAGCTTAAGCCTATCAATGACTCCCACATACCCACCCCCCACCCCCCACCCTCCCATGATACTGTATTTGTCCTTGCAGCTTGGGCGCTCAGAGTGAATGCTGCCGTCCATTGATCTTTGTTTGATAAAGCCGCTGGCGTGGTGTGCGTGGTGCCTTATGGGTCTCATTCCACTCAGACGAGTCCATTTCAGTGAGCTGCGGCTGAGCTAATGTGGGACATGCTGTGCCAGTCACGGCCTTTGGGATTTGGCCTAAGTGTTATGTGTTGCCATGCTTTGCTCTGAAATTCTCAAGCACAGACCACTTCGAAAGTATTTTACACTACTTTGACAATACAATTGGGTGGGGTTGGGGGAGGGAGGAGGGCAAGGAGATCTAAAATTGAGGCAAGGCTGGTAACATTTGATTTCTATCCTTCACATCCGGTCTGTTTGGACACTTCCAAGTGTGGATTTAAGACATGAGACATAAAGAATGAAAATTCACAAAGTACTTGTGTCTCTTTAAAATGAAAAGGTGTCTAGCTGCTGAGCAAACACTCCTGTCGAAGGCATCTGACAGATGCTCTTTGAGTTCTATTGGCTTAGATCCTGCTCCCTGTCACCTTTCACATCTCAGCGGACCCAGAGGTGACCTCTCCGTTGCCTTGGAGCAACACACTTTATTGGCCCTAACACAATCAAATGCACGTTCAGCATTTAGGGGTCGAAGCCGTGGCAGCTACTGAGATGCGCCCATGCACACCGTGGGCCAACTCATGTGACCTCCTGCACCTGAACCATGACCCTCATTTACAAGCGGGTCACCTCTGCGACAACTGCATTTACAAAGGGTCAGCTTGGATCTGTGTACACCAAACAGGTCTAAAAAGTGCACAGATCTTAATCATGTGGTGTTTCCTGGGAATTGAGACACAACCGTAAGTGTGCGGCTTCTGCAGCAGCAAAAGGAAACACCCGGCTCCATGGAGGCGCAAGTATTTAAACCTTGTTTTTTCCCTCCACAAAACAAATAAAAGGATAAAAAGTGAATCCATTTACGAACAATTTATTCATGATTGGCCAGATAGTTTGATAGTACTAGATTGAGTGGTGAGAATTTAAACGAGCTGGGCAGACTGCGACAGGAAATCAGTCAAATGAATGTAACATACAGTAGTTGAACCCATATAAATCCAGATAACAGTTCGTTTTTCACTTGGTTTTGCTATTGTATTGTACATTTGGATTTAAATGGGCAAAACGTATCCTTACAAGAAATCAATATCCGCATTTCGGGCATATGACCCAGAGACATCATAGTATGTATGGTCGACAGAACAAAGTATTGCTAATGCGCTTAAAGTGCGACTATTTGTAACTACAGGCACTTAACTGTATTATTTATGGCTGCAGAAAAAGCCCGGAGCAATATGTTGAATCTGCATAGGGTTCCTGATAAATTGGCAATGAAAAAGACGAGGATGTGGTTCATGCAGAGGCCTGGGGTGGATGACATGGCGAAATTTGAAATAGCAAGAACCAACTATAAACCTGATCAGGGAACCTACAGTACAACACAACATCACCCTCTGCCATGACTGACAAGCAGACTCATGATGGGTCCAATCGACCCAGCTTGTCCCAACACACGGAACATGATCTGAGATTCTTCGTTCAGTGCAACATGAAGAGCGAGGTGCGCGGCTGGCATTTTGTTGAGCATTTCATGGGTATAGCAGTGGATTTGCTCGTCCTCTTTATGCCTGCTGTGTCCCTGTGACAAATTACTGAGGGGAAAATATCAGATACTGCTGCTTTACCAGTGTCAAACAAACACCCAAATCAGTCAAACGATGCCTGCAAAGAACCCAACCGCAACGCCTTTTCTGATCAAAGGTCGCATTTTTGGGAATTTCTAAAGATGATGTAAAACAGAAAAACACAGAAAAGCCCCCATTGACTAATTCCGTTCCTTTAAAATAGTTTATATCTTATTTTCAAAATTAAACTGTAATGTTTTGCTTAAATCAATGAAAGCTGAAGGTATTTTTGTTTCAAGGAGATTACTCATTGTTGCTCTTTTTAAATGTATAAATATATTCTACAATACCATGTCACCTTCAAGCTGAGGAAAGGGTCAATTAGTCATTTATTCTAAGCACACACAAATATTCATCAGAGATGGATTTACAATTGAAATTTTTATTTTATTTTTGGTCACATCCTTTTAAATCTTTCAATGTAAACTGAGGGAAAGCAATTACCCCAGAATTTCTGATTTTTAAACACCATAAATGTCTTTTATCGCCAACATACATGAACTGGGTATCATTTATCATTTCTTCCAATTCTCCTTAAAAAAATTAAATAAATATTACAAAAATGTTTGGGAATGTTCCCAAGACACTTAACCTTTGCAACCAGCACTGCTAACGGCCCTTTCTGATAGGAAGTGATTTGGGCATCGTTGGTTGCTGGGTCAGCACCAAGCTGGATGACAGAGACAGAGACGCTGCTTTTGGCAATATCGTTTATGTCTAAGAGCCAATACTTGAGATATGTGTTTGCATGTGGTCAATACTTCAAACCCTAAATAAGATCAAACCGATTATTCGTGATGAACAGGTCCAGGGCCAGTAAAATGGCTCCTAAACTAGCTGTTGATTCAACACATCCTGGTCACAGGTTATTCAGACTTTTACCTTCAGGTCGGTGCCACAGAGCACTGATGACTAAAACGAGCTGACACAGAGACAGTTTCTACCCTCAGGTGGCGTCTCTGATGAACACTTTACAGTCAGGGTAGCCAGCTACTCTGCTGAGGGGGGGAAATAGTGCTCCTGTTCTTTCTTACCCTTTTCCCCAGAATAGGTTGTAGTTACTGTTCTGCTTGCTGTTTATTGTCTGTTTTTTTTTTTTTTTCATGATGCAAGCATTGGAATCCAAAGTCAAATTCCTTGTTTGTACCCACAAACTAAGCCAATAAAGTTTATTCTGATTTTAAAATCCAGTTGTATATATCATAAATGTTTTATATGCATTTGGAACAATAAGAAACATATTTCTTGTATGACAACTTAAGCAAGTAACTGAGTCACATATATTCAACCGACAGCGAACGCAAATAAAAAAAGAAACAAAGAAACAAACAGAGGAAGCATATATGGGAGCAAATCCTCCACTGGACTCTGTTCTATCTCCCTTCAGCGCTTCTGAATGTGAAAATAAATACTTTTTGTCTTCTAAAAAACAAAAAATGGCTCAAGTTTGAGCCACCAGAATTGTCAAAGACTCCTGGAAAGACGTCTTAACGTTTTCAGGAAAACTGAGCAAAAGTCCGGTTGTCTCCGATTTAAGCCGGTTTGCTGTTGCCATAACCTGGATAACAGAAAATTTTGCACAGGCATAAGGTGGAACACAAGACATTTTCTCTGATAATATCAATTTATTTCTCAATTGGATAACTCAGACCGACATTTTGAACACATTACATAGTTCAATTCAATTCAATTTTATTTATATAGCGCCAAATCATGAAACATGTCATCTCAAGGCACTTTACAAAATCAAGTTCAATCATATTATACAGATTGGGTCAGATTATACAGATTGGTCAAAAATGTCCTATATAAGGAAACCAGTTGATTGCATCAAAGTCCCGACAAGCAGCATTCACTCCTGGGGAACCGTAGAGCCACAGGGAGAGTCATCTGCATTGTCCATGGCTTTGCTGCAATCCCTCATACTGAGCAAGCATGAAGCGACAGTGGGAAGAAAAACTCCCCATTAACGGGAAGGAAAACCTCCGGCAGAACCGGGCTCAGTATGAACGGTCATCTGCCTCGACCGACTGGGGGTTAGAGAAGACAGAGGAGAGACACAACAAGAGAGACAAAAAAGCACAGAAGCACACATTGATCTAGTAATCTGTTCTACATTAGATGGTAGTAGCGGGTGAGCCGTCTTCTCTGGATGATGTCACAGTTAACAGAACGCCAGACCAGGTGTACCTACTATGAAGAAAAAGAGAGAGAGCAAAAAGTTAAAAGCTGAAATGACGACAGTCATTTCAATGTAATACAATGCAAAACTGGAGAACAGTAGACTGAAGAACTGTAGAAATCAGTAGAGTGAGAAAATTAGACCCTGATGTCCTCCAGCAGCCTAGGCCTATCACAGCACAACTATAGAGATAGCTCAGGGTATGAGCCACTCTAACTATAAGCTTTGTCAAAAAGGAAAGTTTTAACATTAGTCTTAAAAGTAGACAGGGTGTCTGCCTCACGGACCAAAACTGGGAGTTGGTTCCACAGGAGAGGAGCCTGATAGCTAAAGGATCTGCCTCCCATTCTACTTTTAGAGACTCTAGGAACCACCAGCAGACCTGCAGTCTGAGAGCGAAGTGCTCTGTTAGGAACATGCAGGGTAATCAGAGCTCTGATATATGATGGAGCTTGATTATTAAGGGCTTTATACGTTAGAAGGAGAATTTTAAATTCTATTCTTGATTTAACAGGAAGCCAATGAAGGGAAGCTAAAATTGGAGAAATATGATCCCTCTTGTGGATTTTCATCAGAACTCTTGCTGCAGCATTTTGAATCAGCTGAAGACTTCGAACTGCATTTTGTGGACTTCCTGATAGTAAAGAATTACAATAGTCCAGTCATGCCATTTCCAACATACCCCAAGTAGCACATAATTGTGAAGTTGGCGGACAAGTGGTTCACAGAGAGTGAGTGAGTGAGTCATTTGTTTTCCATTTATAGCTCAAACTCAGTCAGATAGTTAAAGAAAGTCTGTAAACAGCAAGTCTTGCTACAATTTCTCAATTGGATTCAGGGTTAGACTTTGACTAGGCCAGTCTAACACTTGAATATGCTATCACCTAAAGCAGTACTTTTCAAAGTGTGGTAGTACACCTCCCCTAGGAGGTTTCATGATGTGACAAAAAATAAATCACCAAAAAATAATAAAAACCAGAAAAGATAACTAGGGATATTTAGCCAGGTTAATACTGCCTATGGCTGGGGCTGTCTGTGGAGACCTAGTTCCCTCACAATTCCATAGAAGCGGTACAGGTACTCATCCCTTCCACATCTACTTACCAGCGTGAATGCGCTTTTTTCTACATTAACACTGGTCAAAAACATGTACCCGTCAAGCCTGCTGGCAGAGGATGATACACATTTATTCATGTCAACGGTGCATCCCAGCATATCTAAGAAGCAGACTTATTGCTACGGCAAGAACACAGGCTGTGGTGATGTGAGGTGAAAATGTAGCAAATGTTTTTTTTAAATAGCAGATATTTAAAACTGGTGAAAAAAAAATAAACCCGTTCAACATTTTTTTTTTTGGATGTTACTCCAACAAATATCAACTCTACCATACTTATAAAAGCTATGATCTGAACCGAACTATTGTGGCTTTGGCTTAATGTTTAGGGTTGCTGAACCTCTGTGTCAGTCTCAAGTGTTATGCTGCCTCCATCAGGTTTTCTTTCATTGCCTTGTGTTCGGCCCCATCCAACTTTCCGTCAATTCTTCAGACCTTATCTGCAGTTGCTCAAGAAAAAATATCTCCCTGGCATGATGGGGCCACCACCATATTTCACAGTGGATATGGATTGTTCAGGGAGTGTTCCTCCATGTGTCAAAAAAAGCAAGAACATCTTGTTTTATGTGCTTGCTATGTCCCTTACATGGTTCATTGCATGCTGGTAAAGCAGATTGTCAATGCCTTTTTTCCAACAATGCATTTATCCTCCAGACAGGATAACTGTCTAGAAGACTGAGCTGTGCATCTTGGCAGCGCCACCACAGTAACCGTGTGGCCTCTTGTCTGCTTCTCGTTTAATGCAGGTCCCTTCCGTTCTGGTGGAGGGCCATGACGGGATCAATGAGACACATTTTTTTTCTTCTTCTTCTAACCCTACTTTAAGCTTCTTCCCACCTTTATCCCTGACCTGTCTGATGTGTTCCATTGTATTAATGATATTGGTTGTTAACTATTGTACTCCAATAAATCTCTCAGGCCTTGGGCTCTACTGACTTAGGGACTTATGAATGCAATTGGTTTCGCTGGATTTTATTCAAGGGGGACAGAGTGAAAGATGAAGAATGCATGCACGATGAAAGCCACGTATCCCTTTTCTTCTGCACTTTTACTCTTCATTGGCTGCTCGCATCTGATCCCGATAAAATACATTAAAGTCTGTGTCTGTAACCTCACTAATGAGGGGATTTCTGAAGGTAATTGGCTCCAGGGAATTTCATTTTGGGATATGGGATAAAGAGGGGTTTGATACAAATGAATGCTTTCCGCAATGAATGCTTTTTTTTTTGTGTGATTCATTTTGATATAATGTACATATATGATTTTTCTTCACCATTCCGGACCATCAAGAATTTCAAAAGGAAATATATGACTGAGATGATCCATAATTGCAATCTTTGGGATTTGCAAAACATACAGTAGCATTTTATTTGATTGATAGTTTCTATAGTGGAGTAAAAGTTAGGAGGAAAACAGAATCACTGTTTATTTTGGTTTCTTCCTGTGAGGTTGTTCTCCTTTCTGTGTCCTTTTTTCGTATTCTCCCCACCTTTGCTGATTTGTGGTTGTAGCCACATTTAGGCAATAATACAGATGGAAATGTCACACTAGAAGATTAATTAAATAAAGTTTTTTGGTCTCAATTATTACAAATATTTGTAAAAACGGACCTAATTCTGCTCTAGTAAAAGCTTTTTATTAACCTTTTAGGTTAGGTTTTATTGTACAGGTAATATGATTCCCACATAAAGAATATGAGGGATGTTAAAAAATGACCGTCACAAATCACATTCTATTATCAGAAAAACTTATTTTTGCTTCAGTTACCAAAAGCTCTCAAATCCAATTCTTAACACAAGATTGATGCTAGTCACTCCCCTGAAAGAAAAAAAAAACACCCTTTTCTGGGTTTGTAAATTGTTCTGAGTTGAGAAGGAAATGCATTCTGCTCAGAATCTGCTTAAAGAGAGTTTCACCTGTCATCTGCAACTCTGTCATGACACATTTCTAAGGCAGACAGCCTAAATGGAAGCAAAGGAAAAAGAGGAATATATGGAGGGAGAGGAAAGGAAAATGAATCGAGAGTGCGGGAGAGAAAGGGAGAGGGAGGTCACAGCGACCGTGTGATGGTCGCTGACACAGGAGTTCAGCCTGCGGTCAAGGGAAGCAGTTGAAGATGAAGCAGACACACAGGCAGGGCTCTGTGTGCAGGTGCCCCCTCGCTGCCCCGCTCCCTTTCATCCCCCATCCACTCCCACATTGCCCCCGCCAGCCCCGCCCGCTATCCACCAATCAGGGCATAAGGGGGCGGCGGCACAGTGGGGACACATCAAAGCCTTCTCTCGGTGAGAGGCTCAGGGCTGATGCTGGCACAACACAGAGGAGCACAGAAGAAAGCAGGGACGGCCAGTTAGAAAAAGAAGTCCAAATGGAATGGAAAAAAGGAGTCCAACCAGAACAAAACATTTCATTCTCCTCACAAACCAGCATTATGCCAGCCAAGCATCCCCAAAAAACCCCAGACAAATTTTTTTCTCACTGCCTTGAGCCAATGGCCCCCTTGAGTATGTGAACAAGGGGGATAATTTAATTAAGAAAATCCAATCTTCCAGTTTGAGAGAACAAAGTTAGATTTAAATGAGAGCAATATGTTCCCTCCTTTCTTTCTTTTTTTTTTTTAAATTAAAATTTCATAGCTAAAATCAAAGAGTTGCTGAGGTGCTCCCATCTCAGTTGCTTTAAGAACAGACACACGACAAGAAGAAGAAATGATGGTTTTCTAGTGTCCTTGAATCTAATTAAAAATTGTTGCAACATTTTGCTCCTCAGAAAGAGGGAAATAGTCTGCAGGACTCAGAATAAAGAATGTAAGGTTCTACCGTACATAGTGCCTGGCAAAAAAATATTCCTACCATGAATCGTTTCATGTTTTGTCATGTTACAACTAAAAAAATATTTTAAAAAAGTACTTTATTTGGATTGATATACCAACGCAATTCATCGCTTTGAATTGGAAGGAAAATCATGATGGCTTTCAAAGTGTTTTACAAACAATATTTAAAAAATGTATAGTAAATTTGTATTCAGCCCATTTGAGTCAATTCTGTTATCACGACAAGACAAATTCAACTATTTTGGGAAATATTTAAAGTCTAAAATAGTTGCTCTTTCGACCATGTTTCCCTTTGGTGATGATGATTTGCCTCAAACTATGTTTGTGGTCTCACCTAAAAAACAGCACCTTCTTCCAGGTGTTGGCTCCCTACTTAGCTTGTGGCAAACAGGACTTCTAATGACTTACTTTCTCACCACTCTTCCGAGAAGGCCAGATTTGTGGAGTGCAAATCCACACCAACCTGCAGATCTCTGCAGCTTTGGGCCGCTTTGCTGCTGGAAAGATTGCATTAAGTGCTCTCCTTGGTTTGCCTGTCAGTGTAGATGTCTTGGTAGGTTTGCTGCTTTGCTCCTCTCTTTCCATTTTAGGATGATGGCATGGACAGCGATTCTTGAAATATTATGTACTTCATCATATTTCAACAAATGTAATAGTACATTCTTAAGGCAATAGTATCACTGGATCTTATTGAGGGGTATCAGAGTAATGGAGGCTGAAAACATATTGTCTAGATTTGTATTTGTAAAAACATCTGGGAAGCCATGTGACCTTTACCTTTCACTTCACAACTATACACCAGTCTGTGTCGATCTTCCATAGGGGATTACTACCTGGTGCCCCAGAGCGGCAAGTGGCTCTATAGATCCTCTGCAGCAGCTCTCAGTAACTTTGGTGAGAAAATATAAGGAACTGAGTTTGAAATTAATTTAAATTAAATTTGGCAGCTTTTCCATGTGTTCTAAAGCAATCTATCGTATTGTCATAAATGTATTTTTTTCGAAATCTGGACTATTCTACTGAAAATGCAGCCATATACTTTTTATGAATGTTTTATATTTTTCCGAATTTAAAACATAAAGTAATAAAACTCCTTTAACATAAAAATTGTAAAAAAAAAAAAAAAAAATCCATTGTAGATGTGTATGAAAATTTATAATTTATAATTTTCTGAGATTCATGTCCATTTTGCAGCTATAAGCATATCTTACTAAGCTGGACATTTAGCAAAAATGGATTTAAAAAATTGCTCAATCGGACGAAATCTCAATCATATACATTGGAGTTTGCAGATGTCTGACAAAATGTAAACATTTTCTGCAGGTATGAAAATAGGAATAACATAAATGCTAATGTCCAGTTGTCAATCGTTTAGTTTTTTTTTTTTATGCTGAACTTTGCAAGAAAAGAAAACTAATTCCAAACCCCAATAATGCGTCCTCTCAGATGTATGACCCTTCATGTTCTCTTAGAACTTGTAATGACTTTTTTTTTTCCACGAAAGCCCTCAAAGTGAAGAGAGTGAGAGCTTTTTAAATTAGAAGAACCCCCACCGAAATGCTAAGCAGGCCGCAAAGAACCCTGCGCTTCACGCTACGAGTGTGTCAAGTCCCTAAGTGAGTATGATGCACAATCCAGCAAGTTTTTGCATATGTTAAGGAGGATAATAGGCTCCTATGGGAAAAGAGGCTGAGGCCCAAAAGTGAGCATGACTATAAAAGTGATGTGAAGAAGACGCACCCTACATGGTAAAGTGTAGAAAGAGCCGAGATGAACAAACAGCACTTTGAATTTTCAAGTGCAGCTCTAGTATATGCTTGTCTAACAACTTAAAGGTTCAGCAACCAACTTCCCTAAAGGCGCTGTCAATAATTTGCACAAAACGCCTGCCTGAAGTACAAAGGGATGGAAAGGAGGGGAAGAAAGAACTGGGATGCCCCAGCTCCAAAGAGGATCTTCTGATTTAATAAAGCCTCTCTTTGCTCATCTTTTTCCCCCGATGGAAGTCAGACATGAAGTGCAACATTAAGATCAATACTTAACAAAAAACAAAACAAAAACAAAAAAAAAAAAAAAACATAAAACCCTCGTGACTTTGCTGAATCAAGCTGTGCGGAGGTGCCTACTCTTACCAACCCCACACCGCTCGTGTTCTCAGGCGAGTCAATAACGCGAGCAAATCCTCAAATACAAAATGCTTGAGTTTAACCTTTCTGTGGTGAATGATAAGGGGGGGGGGGGATGAGTAACTGGGTCCGTTGAAGTATTTTGATGACTGGAGGCACAGGTTGGAGACAATGCTTTTATCATCCTCTGCCCTGGGAAGAAGCTGTAATACTCTATTGACTGAAGGCAACCCCCTGTTGATCATTACGGGCGGAGAGGACGTACAGGTGTGGAAACATAAAGCCTTATTGATAAAATATCAAAGCTTCAGACGGCCTACGTTGACCCGTTCATAATGTCAGCGTTCGACTCTTGCTGCTGGGCCCGGTTTAAGTCGTGGCATAGACGCAGGATCTCAACATAATGAAAACGTATCGATGCCCTATCCTGCTGTAATGAGTAAACTAACTGACCACGAGGAGGCGTTGCTTGAACTGTTCGGGTCGTTTGACATGCGTCAATGTCTCCTAATGAAGCGAAGGTTATATGCCTGATGGCTTTTGATCACTTTAGGGTAAATTGTACACGGTTTGTAAGGCGGCATTGTCACAGAAGTCTGAACGGTGAAATAAAAAATGAAGACAAATCTTAGGATTTATCACTGAACAATAAAGACAGAGTTGCCTCAGCATGAAAACGGGACACATTGAACACATGTTCCATGGTGCGCGCAATCTCTTGTAAAGACCCAGCTGACATTTTGGCAGAAAACCTCTGTTCTGTTTTCACTTGCCGTTCCTCTGCTCCTGTGCCAGCTTATCCCGCGTGTGGTCTTTGCAGAAACTTGGCACCGCAACTCCGCACGGCTCAGATTACCACATTTCCATTTGTTTCTCCGAGCGCGGTGGATTTTTGGGCGGAGAGAGGGCAAACGCAACGACATGGACGGGTCAGACGCGTAAGTGAAGGGAGGCGCTGTGGACAAGTAGCTCATCTGTATGTATTTGGGATGACCTTGCTTTTGTTTAGCGAGTGGAGCAGAGCCTGCCCTCAGGTCTGGGCTGGGGTCTGTGCCTGCGGGGCAACCTCATCACACACTCAGCATCTACCTATCTATCTTCCCTCATTGTGCGCAGAGGTGACAGCTGGCATTCAGCTGTTTGTAAAAGGCCTTAAAAAAACACGCCGGGCCTCCGCACTTGGCTACATTAAAGTAATTAGCTGCCAAGCTAGTTGAAAGCACCCCCCACCAAGTGCCAGCAAGACTGCGGATTGAAGTCGGCATCCTGTTTGACACATCTGGGCAAGGGAGAGTAATGAAAACAGCTGCTTCAGTCCATATGGCATCCAAAGGCTGGCAGTATGGTGGTGTGCTATGCCAACCTTAGGCAAATTATCCATCATTAATCCCGAGATCTGACCAGCATACGAGTTGCTGCTAATCAAAACATCTGGGGATGGTGGCAGAGAAATGGGGAGGGGGGGGGGGTCTCGTTTGAAAGGGCTAACATGAGTTATCTATCTATATATCTCTGTATTTGTCTGTCTGTCTGTCTTTCTGTCTGAGGAGTCAAGTGACAAAGTACAAAAGTTATGTAGAAAGTGTGAAGTAGAAATCGTGGTTATCTATAATTTACTAAAGTATTTTTTTAGCAGATTTTCTTTTACTTCTACTCCTTACATTTAAAAAAATGGCCTTGTTATATTATATATTATATTATATTATATTATATGTTAGATTATATATTATATTATATATTAATTTAATTTTGTTTTGGTTCTGGCTTATCATTGTTAAAAAAGAAAAAAGAAAACTATCTGGCCAAATTGCACCATCCAGACAGAGTAAATTGGTTTGTGATTGGAGGTGGCACTGCACCAAGGTGTTGCCAAAAAACAAAACAACTTTTAAGAAAAAGACGAAGACGAGTATATTGCAGATGTAAGTAGCCGAGAACGAAGATGTCCGTAGAAGAGACTATACAGAATTTGAGCCAATGTGCCAACCAGGGGTTTGGTAGCCTAGAAGAGCCGACTGTAGTACATATCTGGCTGGAGTACACTGTAGTATCCTGTGGTGCGGCTTAAGCTTTTTTTTCTAATTTTTTTTTTTACCTAGTAGTTTTGAAAACAACACTTTTATACTCTTACTTGAGTACAAAGCTCAAGTTGATACTTCAACTTCTACAGAAGTGCTTTAAACACTACTTCTACCTGAGTAATAAATGTGAATACTTTTGACACCTCTGGTGTCTGAAACCTTATTTCATAGTGAATAAATATTGTCACATAACAACTTTTAAGGTCCTTGTATTTTATTGGGATTTCATGTAATAGACCTGTACCAATATTTGTGAAGTGAAAGAAATCTTCACAACACAAAAATATGAAAAGTGTGACTTGCACTTCACTTGCAAGTCTTTTGGAGTATAGTAAGGCATTGAGTGTTTGTCCACAAACATTTTTAATTGTTGGTTCTTGAAACATTGGATTTAGGTGTGGGCTTTGACTGGGCCATTCTAGCATCAAACTATGTTTGAACAAACTGACCGTAGTGGAGTTTCAATTTCCTGCTGGAAATTGAAACTCCACTACGGTCTTGCCCTTTGGTGCCTCTAAAATATTTTCTACCTGGATTTGCTTCTATTTACCTCCTTGTTCCCATTAACACAGACCAAATTTTTTGTCCCTGCAGAAGAAAGGATTTCTGCCCCTATCATGCTGAAAATTAGAAGTTTCAACTTTGGACTCATCTCAACAGAGCACCTTCTGCCACATTTTCATTATCCCATATACCACTAATGAAATGCTGAGAAATCGACTTACTATGGCTTTCTTTTTGACACTCTTTAATAAAGGCCATACAGGTGATCCATCCATCCATCCATCCATCCATCCATCCATCCATCCATCCATCCATCCATCCATCCATCCATCCATCCATCCATCCATCCATCCATCCATCCATCCATCCATCCATCCATCCATCCATCCCACAAAGCGCTGCCATGATCACGTTTGATTTAGCGTAAGTCCAACATGACTTTTAAATGCTGTTGTTGTACAAACACTCCAAAAATCAATTCTGGGCTATCCTTTGATAAGCTGCAAATTGCCCTCACATTTGTTTCTGCATCTGTCTATTGTGTGTCCTTTGCGTTCATAGGCTGGCCTGCTCCAACCAGCGCTTCAAATTCCCTCAGAAAGTCAGTGACATTAAAATGTCCTTTGATGTGCCTTCCCCAAGCAGGGAGCACTAACAGTAATAGTGATTCTGTCACTTAATGCTTTTCCGGGGATCAATAGTTCTTAAATGCTAAAGTGGGACAATTAAAAATAAATAGGAGGTTGCTCTAGTCTAAATCAGATTATACATTGCTGCCCCTAGCAGGTCCTCAAAAGCACAGTATGCGTCCTCAGCGAGTCATCTGCACAGCACCCTGGTTTGTCACTGATGCATATGTAAGTGAGGATGAATTAGAAAGACACAGCTCAGTTCTGCCCTCCTGCTAGAGGCTCCTTTAGCTCATTTTATAATGCAATTTGAGATGAGATTTTTAGACATTTTATATTTTAGAAAAGGTAATACTTGAAGAATGAATATATCCAATGAAGACGAATACAATGTAGTTACAATGAGAATAAAAGACAAAAATAATGACAAGACCGGGACATATATCTTGGCTTTTGAGGATCCATCAGCCTAAGCCATGGCAGTGAGGTCGCAGGCTGGCTGCAGCTCCCCTGTGGCTGCTGCTATAATGTCAACTCTGGCAGTAATACAGCTGTAACTGGAGGCAGAGTGTGATGGGAACCCGCTCCTGAAAGACATGACCAAACCCAACGCAATTAGCAAGCGACAGCAGGTGCCGCCTAACTCTGTTGCGTTAACATGTCTCAGGTTTCCTTGTAATGGCCGCAAAGTGATCCTAACTTTCAATTAACACATCCCCTGCCTCCGCCGCCGCGGCCAGCCAGTCATTTTCCACATCCCTGCCATTAGCTGCGTGGGAAGCGCTGCCTTTGGCACGGGCGGGCTTCTGTTGCATGCTGACTGCGAACGGTTTTCACAAACAAAGAGGCTCGTGCGCTCACTCGCTCCCTCACGAACGCACGCACACAAACACACATCTCCATTCTTCAAAGTTCCAAACAAACACCATTCCTCGTCGCTTTGCGCCACAGATTTGTAGCAAAAACGCCACAGAGGCTTTCGGAGACGGAAAAAGAATATCAGTCTCTGTCCAACACAACGGGGAATCACTGATGTTACCACTCCAAAACTAAATCAGGATAAATGGCCGCGGCCGCCGTAAAACGACAAGGAGGCGGCAGCGCTGCTGAGTGTACAACATACTGCATGTAGACGTTCTCTCATACACAGGAAGAGGCTGATCTTTGTTTAGTGGTGTGCCATCCATCACTTGATGATGTTCTGCAATAAAGGCCTGAAAACCCACACAGCTCACTTGACAGAACTGGATCCCTGTGATACAGTAGCTGTTAAATTGACAGCGATTGCTCTGGTGAAGTTGAACAGAGTCTTGCTTTTACTTGTTTTCTACTTTACATCGGGGCCAATTGAATAAGCGTTCAACTTTGTCATTTGAGCCCATTGACATGCAGTAAAACACCAGCAGCCTGCACCTGAAAAATCCGTCATAAGGCAAAGGGGTTTCAGCGTAATTCAATCACACTTGCAGTCGGAGAAATGACACGGCTCTGCAAACTATCATTCTCCTTGTTAAGCAGATCATATCACTTACATGTGATTAGACAACCGATCGCCTTGTTTTCATGTCTCGTTCAACACAGTTGATCGTAACATATTGGAGGAATGGGTGAGATTGTCTAGAACTGTGCTCAGCTGCTTCAGATCTTCTTTGGCACACAGGAACAATTTTTTTGTAATTTCTCAGTTATGAATCCATCCTTCATTTATACATACTTATTTGTCCTGGGTCATGGGGGGCTCATGCCTTTATCCAGTGGTTATTAGGTGAAAGGCAGGGTACACCCTGGAGAGGTGGCCAGTCCGTCACAGGGCAACATAGAGACATGCAGGGCAAACAACCATGCACACAGGCACTCACTGCTAAGGGCAATTTAGAGACACCGACCAACTAACCAATTTAAAACCAAAATCACATGTGGTTCCTCAAGGCTCCAAGTTTGGGCCAGTTTTATTAAACATCTATTTGCTCCCAGTAGCAATAGCAAATAGATGTACTACAAATCTTATAGTACTTATAGTGTATATTGTAGTCATGCTGATGATCACCAGGTAATCGTTTAGTTCAAATCAGTTCGGTACAATCAGTTTTATTACTGTGATTGAGTCAATGTGTCTGTTGTCAATGAATTAGTCTAAGTTAATGAGGAAAAGACAGAACTCATTGTTTTTGATCCTATAAATCCAATCTCAGCACTCTGTGCATCAAATAGCCTAATGGCCACATGTTATGGAAGAAACAACAAAGCTGTAATGAACTGAGACCTAACTTTTTTTTATAAACATCTAAATCACGATACTGCTATCTTAAAAACATTGCCAGATGTAAATATCTTCAGTAGGCTTGAACATGGCCCACATCATCATTGCCTGCCCTTGTTGCAGTATAATCAGAGAGCCGAAGCTCATCCAAAATGCTACTGCCAGAGTCCTGTCCAACACCAAGATAATGGATCTCATCACATCAGTCCTTAAATCACTGTGCTGGCTCCCTGTTTGTAAAAGGATATGTTAATAGCGTGCTGAAAGCACTGAACTGTCTCAGGCATAGATACATTTGAGAGTTCCTTGTTGGGTGTGAACCATGCAGAATCCTTCAGGTAATCAGAGATATGTTTACCCAGTGTCCCCCAGACCAGAACTAAGTCACCTTCTATGGACACTCCTTCGGTTTCTGCTCTGCTTGTTCTTGGCACGGTCCAACCTTCACTTATATTTGATCCCCTAACCTTTTATTTCATCTTAATAATAAAGACAAGTTAACTAAAGCAAGAATGCAGTCTCTCTTGCACTGTGAAGGTTGTAGGTTGTTAGGGAATGCAAATAATTGTTGGATCAATGGGATGCAGAGCTAATAAAATAATTCTGAAAGTAAAGCACAAATATATACACCCCTTTATTTTTAAAGGGCCGAGCAAGTTGAGGTCACATGGTTTGTTGGGGATGAGCCTGAAACTCTGTTAAAGATTAAACCAACAAGTATAAATAGTTAAGTTTAGTTTTGGAGCATGGTACCAGTAATTAAAGAAAACCTTGACCAGGGCCCCTAGCTTTGGGGCATCTCATTTCTATAGTAAAAGGGATGGTGGTGTTCAGGTTTTTAAAATGCCTTTTGAATTCTTCTGTCAGTTCGGAGATTCTTTTCGATGGCATAAATGTGTTTTAGAACTGCCGTCACTCTGACAAGCTATGTGATAATCTGCGTTGTCTGAACTTCTGTCTGTTTTTCCAGACTGACTAAACCTAAAATACATCTGTTCCTAAGAAATGTGGAGATAAATAATATTTTCATGAGCTGTTGTATCCAAATAAATTTCAAATGTAAAGAGAAGCTGTCCAATCAGGAAAATGTATTGTAGCGCTTCAGTCACACTGGTTCTGCAACCGTTCTGACCTTGTTTGAATTGCAATGAGGGGTTGTAAGGAGCTGTATACTTCCAAGGGGAAAATGATGTAGGTCCCTGCAGAGTCTGAACAAACACATGCTTTTGTTAAAGCTATCTGCAATTTGCACTTTGCCATCTTAACTGTAGTTATAACTATTTTAAATGGATACATCTGTCTATGTGAAGTCTTTCATTACCTCCACTCATTACCAGAACGCAGCCGTCCTCCCAAAGGACACGCCTTTACGTGCTCGTGTGTCGAAATCCGCTTTAATGTTCTGAATTTGAGGCTTGGCTCAAAACAAATTTGTCTGAGGCAATTAAAAAGTATCACCTCAAAAACAGCCCCTCCTAAACGGTAGGTTGCATTAGTTCTCTCTGGCTATCTGAAAATACATAGCAATGCATATCTGACCTCACTTTAAGCTGGAAGTTCTGCATGACACGATTAAAACTGCAACGTTTTAGCCCATATGTAAAACATGAAGTTCACTAAGAATTTTTAATTTTTATACATGAAATATTTGTTTATATATCTTGACTAACAAATTCCTGCAAAAAGGCCAGAAGTAATTTTTTTAGGTGCCAGCTAAATGCAATATTTTTAACTGAGCTTTAATTCTTAAAAGAACAACTCAAAACATAAGAAGCTTTAGTTTCTTCTTAACCTAGATGCAGAAGCAGAGCTGCTCTTAAAATAGCTCTATCATGCAAATAACATCTCTTCTTGTTGACATGATTTTCCACATTTGTATGAGACATTATGCATGTACGTTAGTGACAGATTGCCCATATTAATCCAAATTTCTATTAAATACATGGCTCGGCATTCTAAAGTGGTTTGCGTTACCTGGATTGCAAGGATTAAAAAGTCTGGCAGTGGTTAAAGTGCAGGAGAAGAAAATAAGAGAAAGGTGATCTGCTACTGCCTAAAACCCACATCATGGACATCACATAATTCATCCTCAGTTGTTAGTCAAGCCAAAGTTAAGCAAGCAGGCCGAGAATTTTGCCTATAATTTTTAAAAGCAAAGATATTTTTTTAAGATTTAAAATGCCTTTAAAGTATACTTTAATGTTTTTTTTTTTATATAAATCAGAATCCAAACCTTATGCTTGTGGAACTTCCCGACAGATGCTTCACATCCAAAGGTTGTATGGCACAACTAAATGGAAAACTAGTAAATGAAATTATAGACCCTTTTTTTCATATCACAAGTGAAATTCTAGGGCTGAAATCATGCACAAGAGTTTCTTTTTCATTCAAATATATTTCATCCAATATATTTATTCATTTGTACAGTTTATTTTTTGAAATGTTATTTTTTAATCCCCAAATAAATTTGTTTATTTTGGAGAGACATGTATTTTTTGTATCCACTGTCTTTTAAAATCTCCAGTATCACCTATAGATTTAGAAACTGAATTCTGGCTTGTTTTCCCCACTCACAAGTTTTTTTTTTTTCATAAACATTAGATGAAAGCCCTGTCAAGTCAAGACCTAGAATTCTTTGGCTAATTAAAATTATAACGAAAAAGTTAAACAGTTTTCTATATCTTTTTAATAATGGTCCTGCATTTGTTTTGGTTGTTGCTGCAGGACTGCGACCTGACACAAAAATAGATGCAAGTTGCTCTCACATGCTGGACTTGATGGTTATGCCTGTTTCTGTACGTATCTTGTGCCATCTGCTTTGAAAATCCAGTGCAGGGATGAAGCAAATGGCATTTGCACAATTGAGGAGACTGTATAGAATTATGTAATCCCAGCATGCTTTATAGCTTTGTGAATTCCACACTTATCGTGTATTTCTACAAAAGACACATTTAACTCAGGCCAAAACAGGAAATAAAGTTTATTTGCAGTGAAGTCTTCGCTAAATGGGGTTCAGTTTGCAAAAGCAGCTGCTGGAGTAGGGGAAAAAAAATAACCCACAGGAATACAAGATCTAAATACAGAAGCATAGGAAATGTTATTTAAGTTCATTCTTACTAAGTAGGCGCAGATCTTAGATTTCCCTTGCGTGGAACACGGCAGACTTTCTATAATCACAGCTGGAAGTCTTCCAGACTGAAAGTTTCACTGCAACTTGACATCACATGTCTAAACGTGTGCGTGCATTGTGCCGCAGACATGCTGCCACGCTCAATGAAACACGGGTCAAAATAACACCAGTTGAAGCTGAAAGCAGTGAGAAAGGCCTTGGGTTGTGCAAGTGGACAGAAATATGAGTGTCTTAGGAATGTAAGCTTTTTTAGAAGTCAGGAAAGAGCGCAGCTGTTGCTGATGAAATCCTCTGGTTCCAGACCTAATTTAAAGGTCAGAGTTGAGTGAAATGACAATTTCCATACTAGATGCTTGCGCTCGAACATATGCCTGCATTTAAAATAATTGCTTTTTGAAGGCAGCTTTTAGTTCATATTTACTTTTCAGAGAGTCACTTGAGTACTGTCCAAAGCACCAAATGGCTGTGTTTAAAATTAGGTAAGCACGCTTGAAATCGTTCGGGTCACAGGGCAGAGGTCCAGTTGCAAGCAATTTGGTCGCCGTGTCTTCATCCCCACCTTGCCCCCCCAGATTTTAGGAGGAATTACTTGCTTCCTTAAAAAAATACTTTCCTTGTTTGATTTACGGTGTTTGTACAGCTGTAACAGTCAGCGATACATACCTGCGAGGAAAAGGGTTTCCCATCTCTCCTGATTCAGTGCCTCGGGGAAGTCATTGGTTTTGACACCACTTTGATCCCGAAAAGTCAGCCCGATTTGTCAATCTTTAGAAAGGTGCAATGTGAGCTGGTCCTGTTTGTGGTAAGGTAGTACACAGCAGAAACGATCAATGCAATTGAGAATAGACCAAAATTTAATTCCTAGTTCGGGGTGCGGTATTTATAGTCATATAAAGCCATCTGTTTAGGAATCTCTAGTCTAATTAGCACATTCAAAGTCTCTATCAAAATTTAGAAGGAGTAAAAGCTCTGAGTTGAAGGTTTTTTTTTTTGTCTTTGTTGGGGTAAAAAAAAACATAATGTTTACAGGCTTACACACTTAAACAACCACTAACACTTTGCATGTAATACTTAATTAACACATTTGTGATTAGTTTGGTGGTAAACAAACATGCAACAAAACGTTACAGAAACAAACCACACAAGAGAAGTTTACATATACTGATCAGAGTGATGCATTTGGTATTCATTTTGGACCATATTGTATGCATTTAACCTGCTTTTTTCAGGGTGTAAAGACCATAAAAAATGCAACCTACTTGAAAACCAGAATCGGGTGCACTATATGAATCAGTTTATTGCGGATTTTCTCTAACCACACATACTCAAGAAAAAAAATATGGACGGACAAACAGACAGACAGAAAGAAAGAAACTGGCTGAAATATATGCATACACCCTGAGTAACATTTGACTAAATGTCTCTTAGAGGCTAATCTCTCAACCAGACACTTTCTGTTGACATCAACAGCCAGTTGATGTCAACAGAAAGTGTTGACATCAACTGGCCTCTTGGTGTTAAATTGACCACCCTCTTTAATCCAAAAAAGGTTAAAAGAATGGACGTGTGAATTTGGGTGAAACACCTTGATGCATGTGACCACAACATTTCTTCTGTGAGCCAGGCTAACGACTCTCCATTGAGAGGGGCAATCAGTTCCAGGTGAATCTACATGCGAATCCAGGCTCTAAAGAAGCCTCACCAGCAGGTCTGTAAAGCTTGGAACTCCACACTACTCCAGACATTTTCAATTGAGAAAGCTTCCTGGATAGAAAAGCGAAACATCTTCAGCTTCAGAATAGAAGTCCAGTTGTTCTAATTATTTTACCTTTTTTTGCATTGATCATGACCTGGATGAATGAGAATCTTCACCAACATAGACCACTATTTTCTGACACAGAAATAATTTGGGGATTCTGCCATGGCTCCTCTGTAACTTAATGTTAGCCTGCTTGGTTCAGACACAACCAGTTCAGACATGTGTTTGAGATCATTGCCCTTTGGGAACACCCAGTTGTGTCTAGGTTTCAACCATCCAAACCATAATTGGTTAGACTGTTCAAGAACAACCCAACCACCAAGGCTAAAGCCTGGCAGGAACTGGGAACTGCTAAAAAAGCAGTGTTCTTGTCTACAGTGAAGCAGGTTGTACATCAAAATGGACGTAAAGGATCTCCACTCTCTCAGTCTCAGTTTTACCTCAACATGGGTTTGGACAAAGAAACAATTCCCTGCTCTAAAAGAAACCTTTTGTACATGACTGAAATTTCCAGATGCCCATTACATTTGGCTCCAAAAAAGAAAAAAAGAAAAAGAAAAATCATTATCAGACAAGACAAAGATTGAACTGTTTACCCATAATATTTGAAGGGGTCGAGGTGAGGAAATCTCAACCATATGTCAAGCATGGAGGTGGCAGCATCATGGTGTGGGACTGTTTTATTACCAGTGGTCCTGGTGCACTGCACAAGGTGAATGAAGCAATAACAAAAAGGATTACCTTCAGTTTCTTCAATTTGACTTCAAATAAACAGCTAGACAATTGACACGTGGGCACCATTGCGTGTTCAAACTTTGGCAACACAGAAAAACCAAGATTGATTTATAGTAAGAAAATTTCAGTAACAGCAGCTTACAAATAGGTCTATATTTGATATGTCTTATTGTTTCTCATACATGGTTCACCTTGTAGAATAAAGGTGTTGATTCAGTTATTTTGAATTACTTATAATTAATGTAAAACCATTGTTGCTCAAGTGCGAGTCACCAGAATTGACAAAGACTCCCGGATAGGTGTTGAAACGTTTTCAGAACGAACTGAGCAGAAACCTAGATGCCTCCTATGGATTGCTGTCGCGATGACCCGGATAACTGAGCATTTGCACAGGCATGTTAGAAATGATGTTATGGTACTAAGAAAAAATTTGATTTTGTACACGGCAAAAATGTAGTGTCTCCCAGTTATTGTCATGGTTTTCAGGTGACGAGCCCACATGCAGATACGATCGGGAGGCAATGCACAGTTTTAAGATGTTTATTTTTGGAAACAGGCAGATCTACGGACGGAACTACGGGTGAGTCGGCTGGGTCAGAACGTCACGGCTGGAGAGTCTGTAAGAAAGAGGAAGTAAGAAACTCTGAAAGTAGAACCAGGAGAATTGCTAGAAGTGCGCTGCTTACCATTGGGCTGGGCGGACCTAACCGGGAAGAAGTAGCGTCGGGAGTACTCTATGATTCTACTCAGCTGGAGATAGGCGGCTAGTGGCTGAGGACGGCTGGTGTAACTGGCGAGGGATCCTGAGCGAACCTCGTCGGCAACGGTTGACAGATGGATTGACCAGAGTGAATGCAGAACCAGCAGAAACCGGGAGAGGGGATCTCAGGCCTCGCTGGGTAACATCCAGGAAGTATGAGGGGAGCGCCAGAGCAAAATCTGAGCAGGCGGTTCTGCTGGTCTGTTTCTTCGGAACGAGAAGTCAAGACGGGTGAGTGCATCCAAGCACCAAAATCTGAGGCAAAACAGAGATCCAAAAATTAGTCAAAAAACGAAGAGCAAAAACTCACAAGCTGGTTTCCGAGAGTAGGGACAGAGGCCACGTCGTACCACGACTGGTTAAGGCTCTGGCGTCTTCCATCTGTCAGCGCTCTGCTTAAGAAGCCAGAGGAAGCCGCCTGCAACGAGCTGCAGGTGTGGGCCACGCCTCCTCAGCCAACCAGACACACCTGAGGAATAGAGTTAGAGTAGAGCAGCACAGAGAACCCTGACACTACCCCCCCCTCAACGGCCGCCTCCTGGCGGCCCAGACGAAGAGGTGCTGGGCTGAGTAGCCCAAAAATCTAAAATCAAGTCCTTATTCAAGATAGTAGCTGCGGAAACCCATGAGCGCTCCTCAGAGCTACAACCCTCCCAGTCGACGAGGTATTGGTGACCCCTACCTCGCCGACGGGCATCCACAACCCTGAGAACCCGAGGGTTCTGACTGTCCTGGGAGGGTGGAGGGGGTCCGGAAGGAGGGCACAAGTTGCTGTCCAAAACGGGCTTGATCTGGGACACATGAAAGGTAGGGTGTACTCGGGAGTGAGGGGGCAAACGTAGACGGACGGTGCTCGGGTTAATCACTGTCTCTATCTCATAGGGACCAGTGAACCGGGGAGCAAGCTTCTTAGCGGATGGGTTGGACAAAACGTCTCTGGAGGATAACCAAACCTTCTGACCGGGGCGATACTGAGGAGCTGGTCGGCGGTGCTGGTCGGCAAACCTCTTGCTCCGCTCTGCGGTGCGAGTGAGGGCAGTGATAGTTGTTCTCCAGATGTCCTGGCAGCGAGCAATGTAGTCGTTAACGGAGGTGAAGGGAATCCTGAGTTCATCTGTGGGTAGAAGTGGAGGCTGATATCCTAAAGCAACTTCAAAAGGTGAACGTCCAGTAGCTGAGGTGATGTGTGAGTTAAGGGCATACTCCACCCAGGGCAAAAACTTGTTCCAGTCAGAGGGTGAAGATGACGTAAGGCAGCGGAGAGTAGTTTCTAGTTGCTGGTTCATGCGTTCAGTTTGGCCATTTGTCTGAGGATGATATCCTGAGGTGAGTGTATAACGGGCACCCAGAGCAGAGCAAAAGTGCCGCCAGACCTGGGAGATAAACTGAGGACCCCGGTCAGAGAGGATGTCAACTGGGATGCCGTGAAGTCTGAACACATGTTTGATAAGGAGCTGGGCTGTCTGGAGGGCGTTGGGTAATTTGCGGATGGGAATAAGATGACAGGACTTAGAAAACCGATCAACTACCGTCAAGATAGTTGACATACCTTGGGACAAGGGGAGACCGGTAACGAAATCAATCGCAATGTGGGACCATGGACGTCTGGGGATGGGAAGAGGATTTAACAAACCGGAAGGTGGCTGAGTAGAGGACTTATTCTGGGCGCAAACGGGACAGGCTAGAACATATTCTCTAACATCCTTAGTCCATGAAGGCCACCAGAAACGCCGGGAGACCTGGGACTGGGTTCTAAAAATGCCCGGATGGGCGGAAAACTTCGTGTCATGACTCCAGCGTAGAACCTCAGGACGAACAGACTGGGGAACGTACTTAAGTCCAGGTGGCCCTGTACCTGGGTCCGGGTCTAAAAGTTGGGCCTGTCTGATTCTGTCCTCCAGATCCCAATGCAGCGCTCCAACAGTACAAGTGGGAGGAAGAATCGGTTCCGGCTCCCTCTCTTGTTCAAAAGAGGTAAACAGACGGGACAGTGCATCAGGCTTGACATTTCTGGAGCCGGGTCTGTAGGTGATGGTGAGGTTAAATCGAGAGAAAAACAAAGACCAACGGGCCTGTCTTGAGTTGAGTCGACGGGCTGACTGCAGATAGGAGAGGTTCTTGTGATCTGTCCATATTATGATGGGCTGCTCGGATCCCTCTAACCAGTGCCGCCACTCCTCCAACGCTAGTTTAATAGCTAGTAGCTCACGATTACCTACATCATAGTTCTGCTCTGCCGGGGATAAACGACGGGAGAAGAACGCACAAGGATGTAACTTACAGTCAACCTCAGACTGTTGGGACAAAACTGCTCCCACCCCGGTATTAGAGGCATCGATCTCTAGAATAAACTGTTTGGCTGGATCGGGGTGAACTAGTATGGGAGCCTGGGAAAAACGAGACTTAAGTCTACTAAAAGCCTCCTCGGCCTCTGGACTCCAGACATAAGGAACCTTGGGGGAAGTGAGAGCATGTAATGGAGAAGCTACCTGACTATAGTTCCTGATAAAGCGCCGATAGAAGTTAGCGAAACCAAGAAAGCGTTGGAGCTGTTTGCGCGACTCAGGAACAGGCCATTCCACTACTGCCCTTATCTTTTCTGGATCAGACTTCACCTGTCCGCCCTCTAAAACAAGACCAAGAAAGGAAACAGAAGACTGGTGAAAATCACATTTCTCGGCCTTAACAAATAAGCGATTTTCTAATAATCGCTGGAGAACAAGACGGACGTGTTGTTTATGTTGTTCTAGGTCACGAGAGTAAATCAGGATATCGTCTAGATAGACGAAAACAAAAACATTCAAAAAATCCCGAAGGACATCGTTCACCAGTGCTTGAAAAACTGCCGGAGCATTGCACAAACCAAAAGGCATGACTAGGTACTCAAAGTGACCTAGCGGGGTCTTAAAGGCCGTTTTCCACTCATCCCCCTGTCTCACCCGAACCAAATGATAAGCGTTGCGCAGATCAAGTTTAGTAAAGATCTTGGCATTCTGGACTGGCTCGAGAGCTGAGGATAATAGAGGGAGCGGGGTACTTATTCTTAACGGTTATTTGGTTAAGCCCTCGATAATCGATACAGGGTCGAAGGGTTCCATCCTTCTTACCGACAAAAAAGAAGCCGGCGCCCAATGGGGAGGATGAAGGACGGATTAACCCAGTAGCCAGAGATTCCCCTATATACTTCTCGAGCGCTTGACGTTCTGACCTGGAGATGTTGTAGAGCCGACTCACCGGTAGTGGAGCCCCAGGCAATAGGTCAATAGCGCAATCGTAAGGGCGATGTGGGGGAAGTGAACAAGCCTGAGTCTTACTGAATACCCTCCGTAGATCGTGGTATTCTTCCGGAACTAGCGAGAGGTCAATAACGTCCCCAGATTCTGTCTCAGAGGAAGGGGTAACAGATACAGGGCGAGCGGACTGTAAACAACGAGAATGACAAGCTGGAGACCAAGATTCTAGTCGGGACTCGGCCCAGTTAAACTGCGGGCTGTGGACACTTAACCAGGCTAAACCCAAAACAACGGGTGAACGCTTTACAGGGAAGACAAAAAACGAAAGTTGTTCCCGGTGGTTACCAGAAACTATCACTACTAGTGGTCGGGTGCGATGGGTGATTAAAGTTAAACTCTGCCCATCTAAAGACGACACCCGGAGAGGCTCGGGTAAAGGTTCGACCGGCACACGAAGCTGATCCACTATGGTTTGGTCAATTAAGTTGAAATCCGAACCGGAATCAACTAGAGCCGAGACATCGAAAGTATCCTGGTCAAACATTAACGTGACTGGCAAATATAAGCGAGAAAGAGAAGGCGCCTTAGTGACTACTCGGGGGCTAGAACTACTATCGTCCACCGTTCTCCCCGTTACGAACGGCGGACTGGGTCTTTTGGCCGAACCGGACAATCTCTTAGGAAATGACCTTCCCCTCCACAGTATAGGCATAAGTTGCCCGAGAAGCGCTGTTGACGCTCCTTATTAGTTAAACCAACCTGGCCCAACTGCATGGGTTCGGGAGGTGGTGGAGTGGACCGGGGTTCCCTATGGGTGAGCGTGGAAGAGGTGGATGATCGCAAGACTTGGTTCGGTCTAACTCGGCTCCGACTACGTAGCCGGGAATCCAAACGGATAGCTAACGCCACAAAATCCTCAAAATCCTCGGGTTCCTCAACCCGGGGTAATTCATCCTTAAGGGATTCATCAAGAGCCTGAAAAAATACTGCCTTTAACGGTCTTGGTTGCCAATCCGCCACAGCGGCAACCGTACGAAACTCCACAGAGAAGTCTGATACGCGTCGACCGTGCTGCTTTAACGAGAGGAGATGACGAGACTGGTGAGCCGAATCTAACTCGGGTGAAAAAATAGTTTTAAATTAACCTCATCTGAGGCAAATGTCTGAGGGGATCGGTTAAACACCAGTTTACACTGAAAAAGGAAACCTCCGCAACTCCCATGGTCACCGGAGAATTTATCCGGACTAGGTGACGCGCCCTCAAGTGGCGGAGCCCAAATCTGATTATCAGTGCTCGGAGCGACGGGAGGCGGGGTGCTAAGGTTTTGAGTGACAGGCGACGTCATCGCGGAAGTGACTGTGTCCATGAGCTGGCTAAACTGAGCGGCTAATCTATGAAGCTGTTCCTGTGTAGAATTGACGGCTAAACCTAGCGACTGCATCTGCTCTTGCTGTGCGGCTATCTGCCGCCCGAACGTATCCGCTGGACTTTGGTGGCCAGAGCCTTCTTCTGTCATGGTTTTCAGGTGACGAGCCCACATGCAGATACGATCGGGAGGCAATGCACAGTTTTAAGATGTTTATTTTTGGAAACAGGCAGATCTACGGACGGAACTACGGGTGAGTCGGCTGGGTCAGAACGTCACGGCTGGAGAGTCTGTAAGAAAGAGGAAGTAAGAAACTCTGAAAGTAGAACCAGGAGAATTGCTAGAAGTGCGCTGCTTACCATTGGGCTGGGCGGACCTAACCGGGAAGAAGTAGCGTCGGGAGTACTCTATGATTCTACTCAGCTGGAGATAGGCGGCTAGTGGCTGAGGACGGCTGGTGTAACTGGCGAGGGATCCTGAGCGAACCTCGTCGGCAACGGTTGACAGATGGATTGACCAGAGTGAATGCAGAACCAGCAGAAACCGGGAGAGGGGATCTCAGGCCTCGCTGGGTAACATCCAGGAAGTATGAGGGGAGCGCCAGAGCAAAATCTGAGCAGGCGGTTCTGCTGGTCTGTTTCTTCGGAACGAGACGTCAAGACGGGTGAGTGCATCCAAGCACCAAAATCTGAGGCAAAACAGAGATCCAAAAATTAGTCAAAAAACGAAGAGCAAAAACTCACAAGCTGGTTTCCGAGAGTAGGGACAGAGGCCACGTCGTACCACGACTGGTTAAGGCTCTGGCGTCTTCCATCTGTCAGCGCTCTGCTTAAGAAGCCAGAGGAAGCCGCCTGCAACGAGCTGCAGGTGTGGGCCACGCCTCCTCAGCCAACCAGACACACCTGAGGAATAGAGTTAGAGTAGAGCAGCACAGAGAACCCTGACAGTTATTAGTTTTTCCTTTCTAATTTGATATAATTTTGGTCCTTGTAAAGAGACTGCTGTGACGAATACATTTGTGGGTGGTATGACAGGCCTACCAGTAACCCCATGCTGTCAGACAAATGCACCTCACTGGAAAAAAAAAAAGTCTGATGAAATAAATTCTGGCTGCTGACTACTCCGGTTTCACGGCCTTCCTTATTGTCACCCGAGGTGTCTTTCCCCAGATTGAGATATTTGCAAACTGTCATCTCCCATAAATAGCTGTCTGGTCTGATGTTGTATCTGCCCTTCTAAGTCTGATTCAGAGAAGCTTTGGAGAAACCTTTCCACATGCTCTACAGTTTGCTTAAAGTTGGAAACACTACCAAAAAAGAGACAGAAGGAAGTTCTTTCCGAAACTATCCATTACTGCTCATATAGCAATGCTTTAACCAATCCTCATTTCAAACTCTGTACTGTCACTATCCGTCTGTGAATCTATAGCTGACATTCTGCAACCCGTGAACTCCATTAGTGTGAGTAAATCCTTCTCCCTGTCTTTGGATAAGATGGGCTTCGGCATAGTCCAATGCTGGGATCACAAGTTGTCAGGTTTTGTGTGGCCACAGACGTAGAGTAAGGCTTCAAGCCTCAGACTATCTGGCAGCTTATTATTTTGTGCATAATTCTATTTGCATTGAACGAGAAACAGAAAGGGGGGATAAGGAATTCCATAATATTCAGGCAACAGAGTATTGTCGGAGAAGCTGTAGAAAGCAAGTACAGGGAGAACACGCTAGCCACAGAATCAAGACACTGGGATTGGAGTCACCCTTAGGTCGCAAAAACGAAGACTTCAGACTGAGACTTGCTCTTTAAATAATCAGGATGGGGACTCAAGCCTCATGAAAAATTACTTTTTTTAATGTGGTCAAATGTGAAGGTAAGATAGCAAGTTATGTGGATTGTTTCACCAAAGGAATGTCTCTGCTAAGTTACTATAGTGTTTATACATTCTTATTAAAAAAAAAAGGTAAATCAGTTCTGAAGAGGCTTGTTTTTTTTTGTTTTTTAATTAAAATACCTTTTTAAAAATAACAACCTCTGAGCACGTATTAAACACACTTTTCATTAAGCTCACATCTCAGTACTACAAATTTTGTGTTAACACGTTTTTGTTTTTTTGGTGGTCTGATGTAATATCTAATCTTTCTAAGCTGAACTTCCTCATAATCAACTGAAAGAAAGGTTTGAAAACACCAGTCTGTGTGTAATGGATCAATACAACATGTTTCACTCAGTGATTTGAGTCACTCAAATAAATGAACCTTTCAATAATATTAAAATTTTATGAATATGATATGGTTATATGGTAATGCTATTCACCATGTGTATGGATTCTCTCTAAAGTTTCTCGACACTACATGCTAGTGGAAGGAGTTGGTAGCAGTTTCCAAGTTGTTGTTTTTTTTTTTTTTTTTTGTCAAAGCCACCCCTGACCAAGCATTTCCTTTAAGTAAGCCACAGGCCACAGCTCTGGTAGAGATGGGCACGTTCTCCCCTAAAGGGGTGTACTTACTTTATTAATCAGGGAGGTTCACAAACTGTTGAATATTAACAGTTCATAAGCACCTGTCAATGTTTGTTGTCTAATCACAACAATGACGGCATACACGTTTCTTGAGTTTATAATATTAAGCATATAATATATTCTTAATTATAAAATTATAATAATATGTATACTGTACAGTGATCTGATACTATACAGTAAGGGCACTCCTCAGTGGTGCAGTTGGTAGCACTGTTGCCTTGCAGGAAATAGGTCCTCGGTTTGGATCCCTTCCAGTGGAAGTCTGCATGGAGATTGCATGTTCTCCCCTCTGTATTTGTGCATTCTCACCAGGTACTCAGGGTTCCTCCCACAGTCTAAAAAAAATGACTGGACGATTAATGGCTTACTCTAAATTGCCCTTAGATATGGGTTTCTCTGTGCATGGTTGTTTGTTCTATGGTTCTCCGTCTTGCTCTGAGCCATAATTTACTTCTGTCACTGAATTAATTGCACTCAAATAAACCCTTTCCCTTGCTGTGAGGACTACAATTTATTGGCAGCTGTACTGGAAACACAATGCCTCTCAATAAACACAATGACCTCTATATAAAGAAAATGGAGAGGCATAAGGAAAGGTATTTACAAACTGAGTCAGTTTTCTGAGAAATTCCATAGGTGCAAATGGTGTGAGGCTACGCAATATAAAGACGACTGAAAAAAAGGTGAACCTTAAAACTATGAAACCCTTTAAAGGGCCTCATTAGTTATGGTACCGTTCAAGACGAGATGCATTACTGTGTCAAATATAACAGAGGAAGTTAAATATAAGGTTAATGAGAGGTTTAACAAAGCATCATGGAGCCATGAAAAACAAACCATAAAAAGCTGTTTTCTAAACCAATAAAAACACCGTTTTCCAGCTTTTCCAGCCAAGATCTGAGTCTTGTAACAGGAAATGCAAGCCAGGCTGTTAAACACCAACATGGACCTTTATGAGCTTAGTTATTACCACTACTGGCTCACTTTTAATAGCCATACGATCCACCCAGCTCACAATGGGCTGTGCCTGATAATATCATAACCAAGTATTTACCATGGAGTCGTTTAAGATTTCCAAGATATGGCTGAAATACTAGAGCTGCAAATTTGTTAATATCATTAAAAGATGTTACCAGTAACTGAAGCTGAGAGAATACGATCCCTCAAGGCCCCCGGCCTGTGGAAATAATTTATAATGTAACAGCTATAAAACATGTACAAGTTATCAGGTTCAAGACCTGTCCCAGTATCTGAAGGCTCCCGTTACACATGGCACTGCCTTTGATGCAAGCGGTAAAACAATTAAGGGAAATGGATTTTCCATGGTGCGCATGTCAGAAATCCGCTTTTGGACTTTGTCATAAACGCTGCAATCAAAGTAAACGCATCTAGATAACAATGGAAGAAGTTATGAAAACGTGTTGCACTTTTTATTTTTATTTCCAATACCTCTGAGTTAACCTCAAAATTTTTTTTTTTTTTTGTTTTTTTAGCCTTCACCTAACTCACTGTGTCTTACTGTCGCTCAGTGCTAAATAATGATTAAAACATGGATATATAAAATGAATCCCAACAAAGAAAATTACTATAAAAAAAACTCTTCAAAGCGAATCCAAAGTATTACCTCATGTATAAGACATTTATGGTGTTGATACTTTTATCTATGTGCCAAAAAGCATCTATGACAAATGGGGATTAGTGTTCTGGCTGGAATAAGAAAAAGGATGCTCACTGAGGGTGCCACAGTGTTCCGTATCTCCTTCATTGTATTCACAGTGGTAATGTGATATGTCACACTGTTGCTAATACACTTCTGTACGCTGTCATCTGGCTGTAATGCTTATCAGGACTGTGTTGATGATTTGCCCTCTTGTCAGAGCCAATTATGCTCGAATGTGTCATGGTGGCAGGGCTGAGAGGCCGCTTTTCCTTGTGCTGAAGGATGATGTGAGGCGCTTTGGAAGCTGCCACCATGGCCTCTCTAACCCACCTGAGGTTAGCAGGTGCAGTGCACTCGGTTTTCCACCTCACATTGGGTCGGTGTAGGGTGGGCACCGATTTTCAGGTGAAAAGGTAACATGGAGTGACACGGCTGTTTCTGTTTTCCATCGAGAGGATTGTTTTTGTGACGGCTACAAACTCTAATCTAAGATCTGTTTGTGTTTTTATTTGGCTAGCGTTTTTGCTAACTGATATTAGCAAAACTGATATTAGATTATTTGCATTTTACAGATGCAATTTTATTCATTGCATTTGTTTTGTGGACAAAAAACTTCTCGTCAGGAGATCATTACAAAATTGTTGCTGGTAAACGTTTACCAGCAGCAAAAAGTTTACGACTAACCACTTTTTGAAAATAAAAAAAGCAGTAAGTATTCTCCTATAACACTATATAAGTTTGAAGCATGCAACGAGAGGGGATCTATGACTGTTTCTCTTCCAAAATCTCTCTAGATCATGTAGTCCTGGGTCCTCTATTATGGTCTCTTTAGTCAATTAAACAGTTTGGCCATGGAAGAAAGTACATTTTGTGTGTGATGAACCATTTCTATGCTGAATTGGCCATGTGTTTTTGAATCGTTATGTTACAAAAGAAAAACGGCTTCCCCATTTTTTGGTTTCCTTTTAGAGGCCACCATATTTTGCTTCCTCCTGGTATTTGAAACAGTTCAGCACGCCATGCTCTTGAACAAGGTTCCCATTGACTTTGGAAGATATATTCCTACACCCTCACAAATTGTCACCCATACTTAACAATGACCCATATTGTCATACAATCTTAGTCTTATCTGAACAACCATCTCACAGTTCCAGAGAAAGTCTCGGAGGAGTTTATCAAACTCAACAAGTATTCGTTAGCAGCAGAGAAAGGTTTTTTTTTTTTTCCCAAGAAACCAGTTGGAATGTAGATAACGTCAAATGGTTGTCACGGAGACTGACCCTCTTTCAAACATTAAGTGTAAACAGTAAGTGTAACTCATCCCATTGTGAAAGTATAACCCCACACGAGACAAATTTTGAAAAATGCCACCAAAGTGGGCAGTGCCAAGAGACCCTGAGGGGCAGGGCTAAAGGCTCCCACATACTGGGGCGTACTGTGCGCATATAGTGAGCTGTGTGGACTCTCTGCAGATGTTTTATCCTTCATAGTCGAGTGTACTGTTGCCTACATTTCTTGTGGCAAATTCCTACAATCCCACATTTTCTGCCAGCAGAACCAAGTGGTGGAAGAAATGGTAAAATGTTTGGTTAGCTAGCTAAACACCTAGAGCCATTTGTTTTCCAGCAGGCTCCCACCTTGCGCACACCTAGCAGTGCGAACAGAAAGGGTGTTGTCGCGCGTCTTGATGATCGCCTGCTTGGTACAGCTCAGTGTATCAAACTCAGCGTCACATATAAAACAGTTCGATGTAAAGACTTGCTGCTGAGCAGTTTATAGTGGGACACCGCGTACTGCGTATGTGGTCGTAAAAATTTAGCTGTGCACATGCCTGTATGCGCAGAGTTCACGCAGAGTCTGCCTTGAGTATGCGCAAGTATGTGCGGGCCATGTGGGAATGAGCAGGGTTGTGGTCAGGACGAAGGACAGTGACAGCTAGCTAAATTTATACATACTGAAGCCTGGAGAGTGAGCAGAGTTAAACTGGTAGTTACGCCACAGATAATCTTTTTAGGTGGAGGATTTCTCACCCCACTCATCGCCAGAGGAGGTTGAGGGAGCTTTTGAGGAGTCCAGTGGACAGGAGCCTTGTCAGTTCGAGCCACTGACTCAGCAATGACTGAAGCCGGCGCTGCCGAGGCTGTGGGGGACAGAATGAATACAGTTTCTGAGTGGTAAAGTAATGCTAGCAGCATCATAGCAAACATGTGCTAACGTTCAAAGCAGTAACAAACGTATGCTATCTTATTTGTAATAAAATGATAACCTTCAAAACGCTTTGATCAATGCTGGCAATGCTTACAGTTCCAACTCCTGACCCGCTATGGGGACATGTGTCTGACTGAGAAGCTTTTGTACCTGAGGCTATGATGACGAAAGCATTTACCGTTTTAACTAATAGGTAAATTCAACTGCAATAGCCACCGTTCCACGCTAAAAGGGCAGCACTAAGATGGTTCTAAGACAAATTTTGCAGAGCTAAACAAGTTCACATGAAAAAGTAAAAACACAGTACCAGTAAAGTGGCACAATGTAAGTTTTGACCCAAGTATTAGCCCAATTTGAGATATATTGAATAATTGTCCAGGTCAATATACAGCACTTGGTACACACTGATGCTCCATGCATGCTGTCCCTCTTAAAAACTCGCTTATGTAACTTGAGAGGGTTGGATCTGTCGCTGGACGGTGATTTAGGTCACCTGACCCATTTTGGTTTAACTAAAGCCCCTAGTGGCTAAAATTTACATTATGCTCCTTTAAAGTAGTTCCCTTAGGCCCAATTTATGCAGTTTATCTGCAGAATAAGCAGTTTAGGGGGAGTTACACTTTATGCATATTTTTCTTCATTACCTTCCTGCTCAAATTTATCAGAGCCAGGATAAATCTGGGTGGACAGATCACAAAAAATGTCACTATTTTGTGGAGGGATTTCTCTCCCTTTTTCCATTACAAAATAAAGTCTAAATATTGAGAAAAAAAGTATAAATTTTATTTAAATTATGAAATTGAACTGTGAACTGTCAAAGCACACTAAGACTACATGAACAGGATGTTTATATGCCAGGAGAGAAATAATTTTAAAGTATAAAGTAAAAATCTAATTTACACAAAGAATATAGGCAATGTGTGCTGGTTAAACTTTATTCTCAATATTTTGACTTGGAATTGTTGATATGTTTTTTCAGTTTTTGAGAAAGAAGGTTGGGTCACCACAATATTCTAATAGCTCATTGTATTAAATAGTCAAGTGGCCATACACTAAAAGAACTGTCTCTGTATGTCATGCCATACATATTTTCCTTGGCTACAAAGTGATGAATTACTATGTAGAAGTTTCTAGCTTGACCAACTTGAAAAAATGTAAAGTATATAAATGTGAAAACTGCATTTATTTTAGATGTACCAATGATTGTGCCACTGATGGGGTTGTTAAAATGAATACTATCTAATTGTGTGATCTTTATTTTTCCTAAACTAATGTACCTAAATTAATGGTTAGAATGTAATGTCAATGAAAAAAAAAGTTAATTATTTTTTTTAACAATTTTGTTTCAGGAGTGCCAACAAATGTGTCCATGTTAGTGTGTTCTTCATATTTCATTACACAGTTTAATATGATTTAAACAGGTAAAATCTATCAAAGACCTTCTTGTTGTACATTTAAAGATATTTTTAAAGGTGGGATTTTCTAAAACTCCCTAGGGGGATTTAAGTTGAATCTTAATACATCTTGAAAGACCTTGATGATTGTGATGATTAAGATTCCACCATTCCCTTCTTCCAATACAAAGTTAATCTGGACACATTTGAAAATAAAATTAAAAATAAACAAAAACAATTTGTCAAAGCGTATAAATAATCTGCTCTGATTACACGTGGATTCTCATGAGACTTTAAACATAGCCATAAACCAACATAAATTATCTTTATCAAAACTCCTGTAATGAGATCATGAAAAAGTCTGTAATAATAATACAATTATGACTGACAGTAAGTGACTTTCTGACATCCACATAAATCCAGGGTAATGAAGGAATTTTAAAAGTTGATTACACTGTAAATGCTACAGTAAGATCCCATTGCCGGCTACGAGACATAATTCTCCCCATCTGGGCGAGGATATAGGACATAAGCTGTCAATTCAACATAGGAACTTTGAAGATAGTGAATTGCCTTTGGACCACGATAGTCAATTCCTGGACTAGGACTTTGTAGTGTTTCCCTTTAAGCTCTGTTTGCTTCAGAAACGAGACAGTTTCCCAAAATAAAACTCCTCTCAGTGACCTTCCCTTTCCACTGAGTAGTGCAAATCCCCATCCTCGCTGCCAACAAGGACTCATTACTCCCTGTTTTAAAGAGAGCTTTCTGGTCCAGGAGGCCTCATTACAGCTGAAAAAGACACCCATGGGACACGCAAGGAAAACAGTGAAGACCCCCCCTCGAGTAATAAGCCTGCAAACTTCTACACAAGACTCAGTGAAGAACTTACAAGCGGAAATGCGAGCAGCCCCCCCGCTGCTCCATAAGGAAAGGTGTCTTTGAGGTGTGCAGATTGTATGGCTCAGTAGTCAGGAGAAGTTCCAAATACTCTCAGGCTGATTAGAGCCGCACAACGGTTCAAGACAGCAAAGCAGATACCTTGACACAGCTGATGTCTTCACTGTCAAAGATGGCGACAAATGCACTTTGAAGTTTCCCGTTTAGGCAAATGTCACGGCAAATGCGGTCTTTCTGTCCGATCCAGTTGTCATGATATACAGAGAATCCCCCGATTAGTACTGGTTAATTAGTAAACAGCACACAATGTAAAAAACGTAAAAAAAAAAAAAATCATAATAAAAATAAGTATAGCTGCACTCTTTTCTGCATTGAAAAATGTAATTGTTGCAGTAAGAAGTTTTAGAAGTAGTTATTTTTAAACCCTGTCCATTAAGTGACCTTGTGGGAAGGACAGAAAACACAGCTGCTCCTTACTTTGGAGGAAAAAAATGTTATCTGAACTAATAAACTTTGGACTGCAGTTTACATAAAGGCAAACATTAAGGGACTGAAAAACTCACAATTGAATTTTCCCACAAAACCCTCGCAGACGTTTTTTGTTTTAATATTGCTGCAAGCTGTGATTCCCACGTGAAAAGCATCGACGTGCTGCCTCTTCCTGTCACTCACTCGCAGAGGGGAGAGAGCCTGGTACGTCTGTGTCGCGACCCCTCGCTCCAGGCAAGTGATTCCTCCCACAGCTAACTCTGCGGTGTCAGTTACACAGTCTGGACTTAATCACAGGAGTCTAACGCTGCTAGTTAGGGGCCAGAAATGTAATGCAACGAGAGGAGAGGAAGTTCACAGTCTCAGAAATGTTTTCTCGGAAACAGCTTCTGCTGCCCGAAAATGTACATGAGCGGAAAACACGAGCTTTCCACCTGGCGTGTCATGCACTCTCACGTACAAACAAATAAAATACAGTCAAGAAATGTTTAAATCCACTTGAAAGCCAGTCTGCATTTCCAAACGTGATCAGTTTTGGATGACTTCGGTCTCCACAGAGGTCAGCATTCCCAACAGATACCACGGTAGCAGATGGCATCTCTGTAGGATTTAGTAACACATGTCAACTGAGGGTGCCTCAAGAGAGTTACCCAGGCCATTTATAGCATCAACTTTAATCTAATCTGTAAGAACGGCCGCCGGAGCATTTTAATCCTAAGGCACTTCACAATAAAGACTTTTATTTAGTTTGTGTGCAATTGTTTCTTTAACTGCTATTTCATTAGCAAGGGCCACGCCACAAAGATATGTTTCAATGTTATTGCATGTAAGGAATGAAGGGGGGAAGGGATGATAGGGTGAAAGGATGAAGGAGTGGAGGGATGATGCAGTGAATGAATGAAGGGATGAATGGATGAATGAACTTGGCTTGGTCATCTGGGGAGAGGGCTTGGGAGATGAAGACTCAACATGGGGGTATGTTCTTCTGGAAAACTTGTTCCACTTATTTTTTCCCGAGCCCACAAAGGACCCCCAAAAGATCCTGAATTAATTGGAACAGAGGCGATAGTGTGCATGGTGCAAATTTTTGCGATCATTACGGATATAGGAACTGGGATGACCAGCGACATAAAGCTTGGTCTGAGATACCCTGGCTGGATGCTGTAAAAGCGGCTCCTATTCTGAAAGAATGGGCGAAATAATGTTCGGGAGAGATGCCAGACCTCAACAGGATTTGGCAGAGATGTCTGGAGAACCAGAATCGGGTGGCTTGACTTTCTGACTCGGCGACGGACGGTGGCTCTTGAGGCGAGGCGTTTGTTGAAAGTCTGGACTGAACGTTGTTAGAGGCTGGCTCGTACGGGCTGAGGACGGAGGTAAGGCGGAAGAGATGAACTGGACAAGAGACGGCATGCTGGTCAGTTTTACATCTCCGGAGAGTGAAGATCAGAGTGTTGTGACTGAGGATGGAGATTTCTGAACGGCATGGATGAATGGAAGGATTGTGCTTGGATGAGGTTGGAGCAAACTGTGAGCAGCGTAGGAAGTCAAAGAAGGCTAGTAGAAAGAAGGATTCTAAAGTCCTTCCAATGAAAGGGAATAAACAACAGGAGTGCAATGACAAGTGATGATGCAACGACTGAGGAGAGCTGCTGTGAGTGGTAGTTGAGGAGTGATGCTTGAAGGTTCTTGCTTCTTGCATCCTTTAAGAAACATGGGTCCATAACAGGGAGAGATGGACGGGCAGTTGTTGCCCGTTACTAGCTTTAAGAAAAACTAGGTTTGAGTGGTGGGGGAATGTATTTTGAGAAATGAGTGAAAGTAATAAAGAAGGAAATGTATGTGACGTCGAAACATGGAAAATGAGTTGATGAAAACCAGTGTTAAGAAGTTTAAAAAGGTTCAAGTGGCCCATTCCCTCTGGGAATAAATTGGCTTTAGAAAAACCTGCAAGCAGAGGTACTGTAATTATGTCATGCTTTAAAATCATCTGCAGAAAAAAATGGTCTGAAGTTTGCATATGAAACATAGTGGAAGCAACATAAATTCAGAAATAAAATTTTTACATACATTTCAATGTTGAGGATTTCAACTTGTGGATTCTTGAGCCCGAGTGAGGGTAGATTGGAGCCAAAATTGGATGGACAGATTGGTATCTGTTTGTAGTAAATACAGTAATTTGATGAGCCGTGGTGAAGTTCTATTTTCTTACACACATCTAAAGTCATGAGATCCATATCTCATTTCAGGACCGAAAGAATTCTGGATACAAGCAACTAAAATCAGCCTTTACTTTGAGCTCCCCACATGCTCAGAGGTCGAAGTGCCGCTGTTGCTCTTGTACAGAGCAGGATGCTTCCTGAAAGGAGGCTCTGCAGCAGGCCCAGAACCTACAGACAAGACTATGTGTCCAGCTGGTCTGGATTCTTTGGGATCTCCCAGAACAAGATGAAAAGTATCACTGTAAGGATCTCTGAAGACAATTGATTGGACAGATATATGGACAATCAAAATTATTCACAAAAAACATTTTATGTAACAACAACCCAGGTGTACTTTAAAAGCAAGGCAAGGCGCATTTATCTGTATAGCACATTTCAGTACAAGACCAATGCAAAGTACTTTACATGATTAAAGCATAGGAATATAAAAACAGAAGAAACGCAAGTAAAACAACAGTTGGAATAACATGTAGGAAAAAAATTATAAAAACAACAAAGAAGAATGGAAACTAAAAGCAAATATTATTGATTTTAAAACAGTTGGACTACAAAGTTGAAATAATGATGTTTCAGTAAAACAGCTTAACTGGAACAGTCAAAAGCAGTCCTAACAAGTGTTTTTAATCTTGACTTAAAATAATTCAGGCTTTCAGCACTTTTACAGTTTTCTGGAAGTTTGTTCCAGATAACTGGAGCATAGGAACTAAATGCTGCTTCTCCGTGTTTGGTTCTGGTTCTAGGTATGCAGAGTAGGCTGGAGCCAGAAGACCTGAGTGGTCTGGAGGGTTTATACGCTGATAACAAGTCTGTGATTTATTTAAGTGCTAAGCCATTCTGGGATTTATAGACTAACAGAAGGATTTTAAAGTCTATTCTGTGAGATACAGGGAGCCAGTGTAAGGACTTTAGAACTGTGGTGATGTTCTCTACTTTCTTAGTCTTAGTGAGGACGCGGGCAGCAGCGTTCTGGATCAGCTGCAGCTGTCTGATCCACTTTTTAGGCAGACCTGTAAAAACCTTTGCGGTAATCAATTTGACTAAAGATACATGCATGGATTAGTTTTTCCAGATCCTGCTGAGACGTTAATCCTTTAATCCTGGAAATGTTCTTCAGGTGATAGAAAGCCGACCTTGTAATTGTGTTTAGATGCGTTTGGAGGTTGAGGCCTGAGTCTATCACCATATTCACATTTTGGACCTGATCTGTGGTTACTAGCAGAAGCAAATGAAGCTGTGTGCCAACTTTTGATCGCTCCTCTGTCGGTCCAAAAATTATTACTTCCGTTTTGTCTTCAAAGTTGAATAAGATGTTGGCACATCCATGCATTGATTTCTTCTAAGCAAACATACTCATATGGTCATTATAAATGCATAACCCTTTATTGGTCAATGACATTATACTATTATCTGTAGCTGTGTAACTTTTGCCCAGGAGTTAAAACCCTTACACTTTAATAGATGCTGTTGTGTCATACATGGCTGTTTATTGATGGGTCTTTAAAGGTTCAGGTCAGTTTAATTGATCAGCCCTGCAGCCTGCAGTCAGCTGAGTCAGAGGGTGCAGCGCAGCTGCAGGGCTGTGGAACTTAAGAGCCATTAGGCACAAGCGAGCACACAATCATTGATGTGAGAAGATTATTGTGGCTGGTTAAGCCTTAAAGAACACTGATCGCAGTCATTATCTTTTAACCAAAATCACTGGCAAAATATTTTGAAGTCCCACTTTAGCTGTTAAAGCCTCACTTAGTAGTAGTAATATGGGCATCTTTAAAATTCCCTATTCCAATGCAATGTGCTTTCCTCTGTAATGTTTTTCCCTCTGTCTCTGAAATGTTTTTCCTTCATCTGTTTGTTTTTGTTTTGTTCGTGCACAGCACTTTGAATCGTCTTGTTAGAGAAAAGTGCTTTATAAATAAACTTTCCCTTCCATTCCTTACCCTCTTCCAAGTGGACTTTGACTCCTCACAACCACTATTGAGCATCTGTCTTATGGAAAAACCTTACATACACAAGTGCACTCTCACAGACACCTACAGGTGCTTGGATTCAGGTACTTACAGATTCACTTCTATACAGAAACCATTATTATTATTCTAGCTGTCACTTTACACATTTTGTAATACATTATACTGTATATTCTTCAGTGATGATATCAAGGCGTTGTTTGTTTGTTCCTGTAATACTTTATCGGTTGGTTTTGCTGTTCTTTTTATATCTCTTTTTGCAGGTGTAGAAGCAGACTCAGAGGATGTTATATTGCTCTCGCCCTGTCCTCTTCCCCTTTTCTTTCACCTTAAAGGGACTTTTGTCCCAGCAGGATCTTAAAAACTCATACATGCATTTATTTTTAGTCAAATTGATTACTGCATTGGTGGACTTAGAGGTCTGCCTAAAGAGTCAATTAGACAGCTGTAGCTGATCCAGAACGCTGCTGCCCGCGTCCTGACTAAAACTAAGAAAGTAGAGCTCATCAGCCCAGTTCTGAAGTCTTTACACTCAGAGAATTGACTTTGAAATCCGTCTCTTAGTCTATAAAGCATTGAATTGATTAGCATCTAAATACATCACAGATTTGCTATCAGTGTATCAACCTCCCAGAACACTCAGGTCTTCTGATTCAAACCTACCCTACATACCCAAAACCAGAATCAAACATGGAAAAGCAGCATTTAGTTCCAACCCTCTACTTATCTGGAACAAAATTCTAGAAGACTGTATCTGTGCTGAAAGCCTGAGTTCTCTTAAATCAAGATTGAAAACACGTTTGTTTAGGATTACCTTGACTGTTTGTAGTCCAACTGTTTTTAAAATCATTAATATTTGCTTTTAGATTCCATTTTCCTATGTTTTATTTTGTTTGAATTTTCCTACATTTTATTCTGTTTTTTTGACTTGCTTTTATTCAGTTTTTAATTTCCCATGTTTTAATCATGCAGAGCACTTTGCATTGTCCTTATCCTGAAATGTGCTATACAAATCAACTTACCTTGCCTTGCCTTTTCCCTAATGGGCCAGGTTGGTTCAGTGGCTTTTACACCCTGATAAATTAACTTATGGGTTCAAAGTAGTCTCTCCTTACTCAGGTTATCTTAATCCAGCATTAAAATTAGTTTGATGATGTAAAATATTTAATTGTGACAAACAAGCAAAACCATAAAAAAAATAACCTTCAAAAAAATGTATGCACATGCTGTCCAGTTTTGCCTTTCTCAAGATATACAGTTCTAGTTGACAGAGTCAGCTCATTGAGATTATGGCTGTTTTTTGCTTTATTAGACGAATAAAAATTCCTTTAGATATAAAAATATTGTTGGATAACTTAATTTTTAGGTTGGTGATAAAGAGTAAATTTCCTTCACTGGACTGGCTCAGTGTACCACACTCCATACATGTATAACCCTCTGGCTTTAAAGGTCTTTACTTTTATCTCTGCTTCCTGGAAAGCTTTAAATGTTAAACTAATCAATCCGGTTGCACCATTTCAGTATTTCCAACACATAAAATGTCACTTTTCTCATAACTTTTCTGACATTTTGTATCTTTTATTAAGATGCCAAAGCCTATCAATTCAGTCATTGTAAAGATGTGAACAAAAAGGTAAAAAAAAGAAAAAAAAAAGAAAAGAAAAGAAAAGAAAAAAAACGGATTTATCATCCTCTAAGTAAACCCATATCACAGGATGCTTTATGGTGACGAATGCAACTTAACACTTTACCAGCACTGAATTTTCTAAAAACCGATATTTTGTACATTAAACAAATTTCAGTTTTCTCAATAATAATAAATAAAATGCTTTTTGTTTGGTGTGTCTTCAGACTTTTGTTTATCAGTACACATAGCAAATTCAGTTTGAGTGACAGACCATTGCAAAATGCCAAAGTTGGAGAGAGCTTTCAAGTGGAGGGAATTGAGTATGCAAGACTGACACTGACTGATTTAGCAAATGTCAAGCAGTTATCTTGAGCAAAAAGAGCCACAATCATAATCGGAGAAGCTCACTTTCAAGTAGCTGTTGAAAGGAAAGATTTTTTTTTTTTAAATAAAAAAAAAATGTTTCATCTACTTTCTCTGTTAGGCTCGAGGTCCGTGATTCTGAAGATTTCTACATTTCTGTTTTTATATTGATAGATATAACCTTGATATTCCAAATCCTTGAATCATATGACTAAGAAAGAAATCTGAACAAAGTTTGGATGCCAATCCGACGGAAAAAAAGAAAAAAAAAATTGCACAACAACATTCTTGGTGTATCTGAGCTGTCACTGAGTTGTCAGGGTACAGTGATGCTGACAATTGATTCATGTGCAAATGTCTCCGCTCCCCGGATGGCAGTCAGAGTATATAAAACTCATTTTTCCCTCTGTGAGAATGACAGGATGCAGTGAGTCAAGACAACAAAGCTGTCACAAACAGCTGTCGGCACTGACAATTATCAGATTTATTTATCGACGATGATCGGGCAGAACCCGCTTCATGAAAAGCATTGTCTGAAGACAGGGACATCCTCCTCTGTTAGACAGGAAGGACAACTATGATAATACACCACACAGTTACAACTGATAGGGTGTTGTCCAATCACTGTGGCATTGAGCGGCTGCAGAGTGATGGGGTGAAAAATTCTTTGAGGCGCTCGTTCGTTACCTCTCACCATCCTCTAAGAGGCGAGAGCTCCCAGACAAGTCAATGCGAGGTCCCAGGTATTGAACTGGCTCACGGGGAAAATAATTGTCCACTCAGTTTACTGAGCAAAACGCAGGCGCAAAAAGGAAGATTTGCTTTGTTAAATCCATGATGATCAAAAAGGTAACACTGGTAGAGAACCAGGCCCCCACTCGGTGTCATGCTGTTGCACTGCAATACAAAGAGCCGCCACCAGGGTCATTTTTCTGCAGCCACCCAAGTCTCAGGTCTTTTACAGTCTCACATACTGTAGGTTTTCTTCCAGGACTATCCTGTATTTAGCTTCAGCTACCTTCCCATCAATTGCTGACCGACTTCCCTGTCCGTACTAAAGAAAAGCATCCCCAGAGCATGATGCTGCCACCACCATGCATCATCACAACGATTAAGTGTTCAAGGGGATGGACCCTGTAATGTTTTGTTTTTTTTTTTCTCCAGGTGAGACATAATGCATGTTGGCCAAAAAAGTAAATTTTGGTCTCATCTCACAAAAAAAAAAAAAAAATTCAGGTCACAAACTGTAAATAAAAAAAAAAAAATACTTCTTACAGCTTTCTTCAAATATTGTTGGAGGTGGAAGAATCATTGTGATCGTTTTTTTCTCAGCTACTGTGCCGTCGAGTGGCTTTTAAAGCACTTGTTCATTAGCTTTCACCATCCTCGCCGAGGCAAGACCTCCCAGCGAAGTCGATCTGAAGTGCTGGTATTGAACTGGGTCACGGGAAAATAATAGTCAACTAAGTAAATTCAGCCAAAAGGTAGCCCCATTAATGAAGATCTACTGTGTTAAGCCCGTAATGATCAAAAGGCTAACACTGCTACAGAGCCAGACTCACCTCGGTGTCACGCTGCTTGCTGTTGGGGCAAAGCTGCACATGCATCACAAAAAGCCCCGAGTGCAGGCCACCGCCCGCAACTGGCTTATGTACTTCTGGTCACAAATGCAGTGCCCTGCGGTTAATTTAATGATCTCTCCCAGTCCAAAACCCTCTAAAAGGTGACAGTAATAATACTCGCAGCCCTACTTGTTTTGTGGAGAGCTGCAAACGCATGTGACTTTGGCTGCGGGGGGGGGCGCGTGTTAATCCTCGAAGCCCGATAGCACTCACCTCTATCCAGAGGCAATGGCCCTTCATGTCTCATCATTTCTTCGCTGTGCCCCGCTGCCACGCGTTACATAAAGAGGCCGCGCTGTTTGTTCTCTGCTGTAAGTGTCAGATCTATCCGGAGAAGTTCATTTGTATTAGCGGATGCACACAGCACGCGCTGGCACTCGCTCCTTCTGGGTTCGATGTATACTGAGAGGACCACCAGCTGGCTCGGGTAACAAGGTTTTCTCCGCAAGAGCAAATGTTTGGCCAAAGGTAGCTGCAGAACGGCGCAGAATGAGAAGCGCCAAAACAGGTTGCATGTTTTAGGAGTCCTGGGCTTTAATCTAGCCAAATCCTACTTGTCTGGATATCAAACACAGCAGCATCTCCAGCACATCCCCAGAATGTTTGCTCCTGAAAATAGAGCTTGTAACAGATAAATCCAAATAATCTGTAAACTATCTGTAAACCACTGCTGCTGCATTTTTGAAAAATGATTATATATGACAAGCGTTTATTACTACGTCTGCTAATCAAAGTACCTCTCCCTTGCTAAATCAGTCTCATTGCCATCTGTTCCTTTGAAAGTGCAGTGCATACTACTAAAATTAGCAGTCCCTGTTTCGATTATTCCCATGGTTGTCTCGCTCTGACTAATTAAGTGAACGATGTGGCACAGGAAGAGAAATGTGAGACCGTTATTTTAATATTACAGAGAAGCAGAGGATTGACAGAGCTATTCATCCTTGCTCCGACACAAGAGCCAATTATTATAAAGGACTAACACACGTTGAGTCCATATGACAAATTATTAATCTATGATAAAACAAGTAATATTGTCGGCTTTATTGCATTAAAAAACAGAAAACTGGGTGAGTCAGGAACAACTTTCCTTCCTTCAAATAACTATCAGTCAGAAGCATCCAGTCCAAAGATACTTTTATACATTCACTTGAGTTTTTTTTTTTAAGTGTAATTAACAAA
>NW_023397005.1:0-77049 GCF_011125445.2 Fundulus heteroclitus
CTGAACTTTCCGGGCTCTGCGTTTTATGGTCCAGAGAGGGGTTAGGAATGCGGGGGCTGGATCTCTCCCCCCCAGGCTCTTCAGCAGCAGGGGGACCAGAGGAACCAGTTCTGTAGCCTCAGGAGAACTACCTTGTCTGAGGAAACGCTTCAGACCACTCAGGAGAAAAAAACACAATATAGTCCTTAACGCATGGTTAAAAAAACGAGTGGAACTGAACTATGCTGCAAGGATTTTACATTAAAAAACTAATAATCATAGCCTATGATTCATAGGGATGGGACCATCTCTTTGAAACGTGACTCTTTCCACATACTTTCAGCTAGAGACGCCATTAAAACTTTAAATGGGTCACACAAAACATCGAGCTCTTACCAAAACATTCCCCTCTCATAGCATTTTAACATTTTTTTTATGGATCACCATTTTACGATTTGTTTTTGTATTCCGGTCACATTTAACTGAAATTATTTGGTTACAATCATTGGTAAGAAATGCTTTCTAACTGGGTGACAGCTTTTTTTCTTTTTTTTTTAAATCAAACTATTCTGACTCCCACAAACATCTCCCTAAATGAACTATTTAAATAATGAAATAATACCATTTTGTCCAGTTTCATTTGTCATATGATTTTTGATTTTCTGGTAAAATCCCCACAAGAGCACAGAGAAAGCCCCTCCTTATCTCTTATAATAAAGTTTGGGTAGAAATTCAGGTTACAATCTTTGCCTTGAAGCTCAAGCCAATGCCTATTTTTATATTGTTGTACCGCACTAATTAAACAATGTGGAGACGCTAAACTGTCTGACAATTTTGTGAGTTTCTCACATCAGCTAGCAGGATGATTGGCCCGTTCTGTCCTAAAGCCAATGTCCTGGGAGAGCTCTGATATCTCTGAAAAAAGTGCACCAGTTCCTCCTGCAGCAAAAAAGAAAGAAAGAAAGAAAGAAAACCTCACACTGCACATTGCTGCTGCCCCAGTATGTCACAGTTGGGACGGTGCTACTTAAAATGTAAGGACAGTTATTTCAGCCAAAACTTTCAATTTTGCTTTCATTAGACCAGACTAGACATGTCTCCTAAAATTAATTCTGTCTTTTTAAGTTGTTATCTTGCTCTTGCTGTGTTGGCTTCTTCATCACAGAGCGGCCTTTCAGCTCATTTGGGCAAAGGACTTGTTCCACTTTGGCCAAGAAGACTCTCTTGCCAACTTCAGCCGGCATCTTCAAAAGGAATTGTGCTTTAGCTCTGGGGTGTATTTGGACATTTCACACCAAAACACATTGTTATCTGGGACGGAGAACCGGTCTGCTTCCTGAGCGGCACCATGGCTGAACTTCTTCCTGATATCTTGGCTGATTTCTTTTTCCATGATGTGACACAAGGTCGGTTTGTTCAAGGCGATGCTCTAAAATGCATTCATTTGTGTGCCTCCGTTTAACTTACATGCAATGAATTAACCTATCAGAGACATACAAAGCCATGACATCATCATCTGGACATTCACGAGTTGATTAAATGCTTAGTAATCTTAGTCTATGAACTTAAATTAAGCAATATTAATACAAAAGTCCTCATTATTTTGGCAATAAGTAAATTTGAATAATCCTAACTCACCAAAAAAAATAAATGTAGTCTGATTTAATATCAGACAATAAGAAACAACAGGGTATGTTTCCTTTCATACAGTGTTATGTAAACACCCGTGGTCAACTGTAAATTAAAACCAGTCCCATAAACTGCCATAAACTAAATAACGCTATTTGCGGAAGGTGAAACACGATGACTTTCCAGGATCAAGGCGTGAACGTTCAAATGTTCCAACAACGACAGAGCCTGTCCAAAAGTGACGAGAGGAGGCCAAATTAAGGCACTCGGCTTCACAGCGACACTTATTGTGAATTAACACTTTTTTTTGCGGCATGGTTTAAATGCCTCATTGAAGCAAAGTTTTTTTGGGTGTTTTTTGTACTTTATTCCCAGTGGCCAGATGTTTTGCTGTGACGCAGCAGCAGTAGCAGCAGTGGGAGCAGTGAGGAGGCTTTCTGTAGTTCCACCAAGGAGCAAAGACACATAACCTCAGTCAGACTCAGAGTTTCCACAATATACCAGGAAGGGAGGAGTTTCTATTCTGCCCACTTATTTTTTATTTTTTTTTGCGATCTATGTTGGGCTTGTGGCTGGAGCAAATAGGAACATTGCACGCATTTAACTATTTGAAAGGGATTCTCCTGAGGCAACAGCAAACACGAATCTTCAAACTGCTACCTTATCACTTCACATCACTTTTCCAAAGGAAAAAGAAATTCAAAACTCTCTTTTATTTCCTCTTTAGGTGCATTTTTAACCAATGGTTTTCTTGTCTATGTGGCCAGCCTGTTCTTTGAGGCTTCTCTGCCACCGCCAACCCAGGCCTCCCAGCTCTTGCCAAGAAGTCTGCCGCTCCACCAGAATCCAAACACAACCTGAGAGAGCTCAGATTTCAATCACAGCAGGAGGAAGCCTGCAGACGTTTTTTTTTTTTTCTTTTTTTTTTTTAAAGAAAACAGTAAGTCCCTTAAACAAGACAGCAAAACAACTTGGCGAATCACATCCAGACTTTAGCCTAACTGTGACTAACAACCCAAATGTGTTTAGTCTGTGTGCCGTTTCTGCTGTAACTTGCTGTGACAGATATCCATAATAGAAAGAAGGGATAAAGTGGGAAAACCGGGTTTATACTTTGGAAACACTGCAATCCTTTACATGCACTCCCACTATAAATAGAGCAAAAGACAATAGAGAAGCCGCGTGGTTATGCAACTGTCCTTCCTGCAGGCCTAAAATCAGTCTGCACAGCTTGGCCTTGGCTGTGTCCTGTAAATCTATGTGATAGGACCAGACATTCCCGGAAATTATTGAGCGAACAAACAGAGGGACGTTAAGGTCAGAGGAGGAGGAACTGTCTGACTAGAGGGAGACATACGGATGAGAGCGAGGAATGAAGGAGAGGGAACAAGGATGGGCTCAAAAATCAGCTTGAGTCAGCAGCACAATGAAACCTGCACTTCTTGCCTTGTGAGGAGTCTAATATGCTCGTCGACTTTTAAATGAAATAAAAACGTGCAGGAAGTTGGAAAACTGCCAAAACATATGTTTCTAATCGCATTTTTTTCTGCCACTCTGTGGCGAAAAAGAAACATCAAGTCAAATCTTATTTATAGCACTTCTTAATGGCTTCTGGAAACTATTATTTCCAGATTCCACGTGCTTTACTGACATCTAGTGGTCAAAGTCTGCCACTGTTATCAAAAAGGGTTGAAAACACACACCAAGGATGGTAAAGGGAGATCTGTATGTTAGAAAGATTACTAACAACGTCACAGCAGAACAATTAGGTCTTCCTATAGTATTTTTAAAAATTATTATCAAACTTTTATTTAAACAGTTACTTTCAATGAGACACTAGTTCTCATTTCCAAGAAAGACTTGTTCACAAGTTATTCCAAAACTTATTCACAACAACAATGCGGGACTTACTAAAACACAGTGTCACAATGTTTAAACTACTAAATGATTAAAAAATAAATAATAAGAGCAAGAACTTTCTGACATTGTTGCAAGGTTTTTTTAAACTAGTAATAAAATCACCTGGAGAAATTTAATTCAATAGTTTCAGTTCCTGTTTGACGGTGCAGAGTGTGAGGAGATAGTTTTTCCTAACTCGGTACGGACTGAGGGAATCGCAGAGAGTGACGACATCCTGGGATCGTAGACGGTAACTGGTGCGTTTAGGTGACATGTCAACAGGACGAATCCAAGGGCAATAAAACCAAGAAAGGATTTATGCATACGGTATTAAACAATACAGCTTAATGACTTATCCATGTAGGTCATGTTTAAGGTCAAAGTTTGGGAAGGGGTGGAGCTACTTTTAGATTTTGCCCATTTTGAATGAGATGACAATTTATTGACTGGAAATGGCCCGAGTGGGGTGAGGCCTTGGAATGCAGAGGTCTGAGAATACTGCCTGCAGCTTGATATTTCTCTCAACAACAACAAGCTTTAAGCACGAGCTCCACGCCCTCTTTTTTTAAAGTTTTTTATTCTTTTTTAAACTTTTGATGTGTTGATGTAATTGCATTACCATGCTACATATAGGTCTGGCATAGTTACCATATCACTTTATATGGATAAAGACTTTTCAATAAAATTTGCTGTAATTCAAAAGAATAAAAAAAAAAGGACAAATCTAAAATAAAAACTCTTTATTAATGCGGAGAAGGCCTAAAAACCTTAATGTTCATCTTTACCAGAATAGCTCAGGGGTGTTAAACTCCAGTCCTTGGGAGCTGGTGTCTAGCTGCTTTTGATGTGTACCAAGTCCAACACACCCGAATCTAAGGACTGAATGCACTCAAGTTCTGCAGAGTCCTGCTAATGACCTAAATATGTGATTCACACAGGGACACATTTAAAAGTTTTCAGAGATTTTGGATGTTAAAAAGAAACCTGCACATGTAGGGTACCGAAACAGTTTCTAGTCCGGGTGTCTGCGTCATCTGAAAAATCAGCCCTGGTCTTCAGTCCTCTTTATTTTAGCGCTCTGAATGTGCCACTGTATTGCTTTGCTGTGTTAGTCTTCTAAAATAAACCATGAAGCTTTGACTAAGCAGCTTGTTCAGCTGTTTTCATGGCATTGCACTGACTAATAGTTAGATTCTACTTGCTTCATAAAAGAAGTTGATATTAGTAACAGTCCACCTTTCAAATATGACATTCAGGACCAAAATTGGCAGGAAATGGGGAGGGATCGTTCGCAGGTTACAATGTTCAATGTTTGTTTTTTGATGTAATATTCTAATTTCAAATGTCCTGTTTTCATCAGCCGTAAGAGGAAAATCATCTTACTTAACAGAATTAAAGGCTTGAAAACATTGCTCTGTGTGTAACAAATCTTTTTTATGTGTTCTACTTAGTGACACAGTTACTGAAATAAATTAACTTTTTAAATAATATTGTCATTTCTTAAATGGGTCTGTAGCTCCTGGAAGTGTTGTCCATTTTGATCAGATTTTCCTAAAATCTATTTGAGACCTGGTTAAGACCAAATACGCAACAACAATTAAAAAAAAAAAAAGAATAAAAAATATGACTTTTTAACTTCTTTAAACTGTACAGGAACCAACCTCACATAATACATGTCTGCAAATGTTTCCCAATAAAGCATCTTACCAAATATGGTCAAATATACAAGTTAAGTTCAATAATCAACAGACAAACTATGTCTATTTTTCTTATTAAGGCATAGGAGGAGTTTTATGGCCGTCATCCCGGAACAAATATACAAAGAAAAATATGGGAGAGATTGCTCAGGTTGTCTGTTCCCCTGTTTTCCTGACTGCACCCTCTTCTGGAAAAGGAATAAAGACACCATCGAGAGCTTCTATGTGGACATAAGGAGGTAGACTGGACAAGACTTTTTGGATTAAAGAAACCACAAGGACAACCAAACAATCATCTGCATTTCCTCAGTAAAACCACCAGGCAGTCCATATGTGGGAATCTTTAACTTTATGTGAACAAATCATTGGACTGTTGGTAGGTGTTTCATGGACTCCTTCAAGATCATTGCAAGACAATTCAAAACAATAAACGACTTTGCCAGGACATATTCTGACCTCTTAGGGACTACAAATACTTTGAAAATGGGACATTTTAAAATGTAATCTATCAGACGGATTTTTGAGCTCTAATGTATCTTTTTTTAATTTCTTTTTTCCCCCTCTGTACATAATTTTAAGAATGTTTTGTTAACGCAATGTTTTCATATATGTTGAAATGTGTTTCTCTCTTTGTAAAGAGGATTCATTTGTTTTGATTTCTCCTTCTCTCATTGATTATAGTGGTAGGTATTTTTTAAATAATAATAATAATATATATATATATATATATATATATATATATATATATATATATATATATATATATATATATATATATATATATATATATATATATATATATTAAAAAAAATCAACACGTCATCGATGCAGAGCTTCGCCGCGGTCGTCGCTAGGGGGCGACAACCTTTTCTCCGACGGGCGCCGGAGCTCTTGAGTCACTTCCGCCGCGAGTAAATGGCGGTAGCGAGCAGGGTGGACTGTAAACATATCAGCTACCACAACTGTAACTGTCTACTTGTCCTCAAAACATGTACTGGGCTGTGTCCGACACGCACGGAAGTTACAAGATGTCTATGTTCAACTTTCAGGTCGCCGCGCTGAGGAGGAACTCGCCTCCCGCTCGACGGAAACAAAGCAAACGGTAGGAAAGAAACATGGAGTCCGGGAGCTGTTCCCACCGATCAGCGGTTGGACCTCGGCTTGTGTCTCGCGTGTAAACCTTGGTGGAGAATGCGTGATTCGGACTGGAGCTTTGGCTGTTTGTGCTTTCAGCGGTTCAAATGGAGGAGGAGGGGGAAGGGAGAGGAGAGGAAGGGCCGGGCTGCGAGGTGGCCGAGCTGCGGCTCCGGGTCGAGTCCCTGAAGCAGGAGCTGCAGGAGTGCCGATCCGAGCTGAGCAAGCTGGAGAAGCAGCTGAGCCAGTCCGAGAGGCTGCAGCGGAGCACCGAGGGCTACAACGAGGACCTGCGGAAACAGGTCAGTCCTATATAAAAATAAGTATTCGCACCCCTTGAACCTTTTTCACAACCATAAACTTGAGCGGATTTTATGTGATAGACCAACACAAAGTGATGCAGACTTTGTGAAGTGGAGGAACATTGTTTTTAATATAGATTTTTTTTAGGCTGGACGATATAGAAAAAAAGCATATTGATAAAATAGAAATCATATTGATCGACATCGATCCACAAATTCAAAACATATATTTTAAGTGCAGCCCTGCTCATTATATGCTGTTGCTTAGCGACTTATTTTTTTTTTAGATTCAAACTCAACCATTTATTCAACCGACTTTTTACCAAAACGGCAAGTTTTTAAAAAATGAAAAAGAACGCGTGCTGTCTGAGCTCTATGAAGGGGGCGGAGCGTTCCTGGGTCTGCGTTTGTGATTGGTTGGGAGGCTGTAAGGACTGTAGTATTAACCTACATGATAGGCTAGAACGCAAAATGGAGGAAAACTGTTCTATTGAACTTTTTTTTTTCTATCATCGATATACAACTATCAATCAATCAATAAATATATATATATATATATATATATATATATATATATATATATATATATATATATATTTGGTTTCAGATTTGGTCTACCTATGGCTGATGCAGATGTAAACTTTTTATTTTTAATTAGGGCAAAATGAATGACAGACAGGTTGAGATCTTACAATTGGAAATGTATTCATCTTTTGATAACCACAAATTTTGTTTTCATTTAATTCTCTCTAATTTCATGGTAAACAGGACAGCGTGTCTCCAAGGGCTTTAACTGAAATGCAGACGTTTGTGCTTTAAAATCTGTTTTGAATTAATTGATTAAAATTAGCTAAATACAGCAAGTGTTTTCAAAAGAAACAGTGACCCAAAATCCTGTTCTTAGATTGTGAGACTGAAAAGAATCCAGTTTTGTTTTTGTTTTTTCAACTGAGCCTGAATCATTTGCAAACTGGGTGACCATCTTTTAATGAAGCAAATGAGCAAAACCTGTCCTTAGCTTTGGATCTGCAGTGATTTACACTTGCCTTTCCTACAGAGCATCAGACTATTTTGTTTAATTAAAATTATAATATTTTGCAGAGCAGGTTAAAAAAACATATCACAAATGTTTTTTTTTTTCACTTTTATTATTCATATTTTGGCCCTCCAGTACTTTTGACTTGACAATTTGGGCCCATATGGAGAAAGATTAGGACCCCCGTGCCTTAAGCACACCGTCCACGATAAAACATGGCGGTGGCAGCGTCACGCTGTAGGGAGGCTGTTCTCCAGCGGCTGCACATCAGCGGCGCACGTTTCAATTATTATTTGTGAGATTCCTGGGACACGCTCCTTCCACTTTGAGTCGGTGAATCACACGAAATGTAAACGAGAAACTTTAGAGTTTGTTTCTGTAACGTGCCAACGTTTGGAAATGATCAGGAGGTGGGAATACTTTAACAAGAAATACAGTTAAGCTTAATAAGAAGCAGCATCATTTGGTTTGCCTGGGTTGATTGAATGAAAGTCTCTTTTTCTTTCTTTTTTGTGTGTGTGTCACCTCAGGTTGACCAGCTCAGTGCAGAGATCCATGAGCGAAAGAAGAAAGACAAAGACAGGGTCAACCAAGAAACTCAGACAGAAGAACATGTGTGGACAGAAACCGGTGCGTATGCACGTCATCTCAACTGGATGATGGTACGGAAGTTGGTTTAAATGTTACAAATAATACTCAAGGTATATTTTTCTTTTTTAGATTACTACAATTACTACTATGGAGGTTACAGCCAGAACGTCGAGGCGGCAGATTCCCAGGAAACTCTGGACACGCCGACAGCAGCGGCAGCAGCGCCGGCGACGACGGATGAGACTGATAACAGTACGGCGGCGGAGGCAGCGCTAGCCAATGAAGCGACGGCCCCAGATGTGTCCTCTTCAGCAGGAGGCAGCGAAGCTACTGCAGTAGAGGTTTGTTTCTGTACAAATGACGCAGCTGGAAAACCCGGCCCATTTCAGTCTAATTAGGCTAAAAGCTCAAATCTGAGTTGATCTGATTATATTTATACGTGCCGTTGTTTCAGGGAGGCGATGCGGGCTCCATAGCCGACATGCTGAGGGCCACCGCTGAAGAAGCCATGACACAGACCGGCTTCGTCTTTGATGAGACATCGGGGATGTATTACGATCACAGCACAGGCTTCTATTACGACTCGGTTTGTAGACTTTCTTTAGTCTGCTCCTTCAGTCGGGCGACCGGTGGCAGATTTAATTTAATCGTTTTTATTGTGAACCTCCTCTCATTTCCCCCCCTTTTTTACCCGTAGGTCAGTCAGTTGTACTACGATGCCAACACGGGCATATACTACTACTACGACGCAGAAAGCGGACGGTATCAGTTTCATTCCCGGATCGAGGTGCCAGCCGTGCAGAGCGCCACTGAGCCTTTCCAGGAGACTCCGGTTCCCGACAAGAAGTGGAGAAAGGTCCAGAGAGGAGCCAAGAAGGCGTCCCACCAGGACGAGGGGGTATGTAACAATGGGACACAGTGCATCATGGGTTGGGAGTGTTTGGTGGCTGATGGCTGGCTTTTTAAAAGTTGTGCTTTCCCATAAATTGGACTTTTCTGGGTCTCAGTCTTTAAAAAAACTTGATTAAAAAATGTATTGTGTTTGTATTGTTGCCGGATAGCTGACTGAAAGACTATTCTTCTGACCTAGGTTGAAGATGTGACTAACTCTTTGGCTAAAATGAGGATTTGCTCTTACTGGAAAACTCCCTCCCGCAGAGGTATAACCTTAGTTTTACACGGCAAAATAACGAAACGCACCGACACAGACACGTTCAGGGACAGCCTAGGAGGGACGCTTCAAAACATGCTGGGAATAGATCTTTATTTGCAGTAGTATGTTCTCACACTGGAAAACAGAGAAAAATCCAAAAAGGTTTTGAGTAGATGTCTGAAGCATGAGGAAAAATATCCCCAGTTAAGTAATAATAACCTCTGGTACATTTATTCACACCCCTGCGGCCTTTTTTTTTTTTTTTTACACTTTTCTAGGGCTGGGCGATATGGATTAAAAAATAAATCTCAGATTTTATCATACCAAATCCGATTAATCGATTTTCTCCTCCTTTTTGTTTCATAAAAAGAAATTAAATAAATTATTTTAAAACCTTGCTTTTATGTCAAGCATTTTGTCAGGGAGTTGACCTGAATTCAAAGTGCAACTAAAAACAAGCTGTGAAACATGCTTGTAAAACAAGATGGCAGCCGTGCCATTATAAACAATGAAAATATAACAAAACATTTGCTGCTAGTGGTATTACACATTGAGCTAAGAACAGGCTTCACTGCACTTGTGAACTTCAAACTAAGTAAAAAAAAAAAGTAAATAAGTAAATGAAGTACCTCGTATTATGGTAAAAAAAAGTTTCCACTTAACAGTATATTTTGACAATAATTTTGCCTAAACATATATTCAGCATCACGTGCTGTTCTCTTCATGGAAACCCAATGAGTGTATTGGCAAAATAAAATCCAGATTTTCCAAAAATGAAATCTAAAAGAATTGTAAATTCGAATTAATCGATTAAATCGATTTATTGCCCAGCCCTACATACGGGTCTGGGGCTTAAAGAAATGGGCCACGTAATATTTAACGTAAGAAAGTAATAGATTATGGATTAGAAGCCATTGTTGTAGAAAATGTTGAAAAAATAAAAAAGGCTTCGGTTAATTTTAACTAATTTTAAGGGGATTTTTAGGGGCGCCAATGATTATGAAACTGAAGTGTGTTTTCTCCCTTTATGAATATATTCAGTTAACTGTGGGGCTTCTTATTATTTTCCAGCGTGATCACAATACTGCTATAAAAATGAGTTTATTTTAAAGCACTTATCTTTACCAGCTACTTTGGCTGCAACTTCGTTTCTTTTCATATAACTCAGCTCTGTTACTGTCATAGTGGCAGTGACCCAGGGAACGACTGATGTTAGGGTGTAGATGGTCCAAGCAGTGTTTTAACCGTCCCTAAACAAACACTGATGCATAATAACATTTTGTATTAGTGTTTGTAATTCCTGACTGAATCTGGACAACATTTTAATGAGCTTTAAAGACTGAGACCCATGAATTAACGTTCTGCGACTGAGACTTGGGGCTCAGCAGTAAAAAGCCAGCCGGCCCGCCGCCGTCGGCCGCAGTGATCTCACCGCTGACTGTCTGGTGGCAGGAGCACAAAGCGGACGAGGCAAAGCCGGAAGCGGAGGAGACGGATCGGGCCGAATCCCGAAAGCTGCACCGGCGCTCCCGTAGCCCGGACCCGGCCAAGAGCAAGAGAGACTCTTCGAAACGTGGGAAAGACAAGGACAAAACGTCGCCGAGGAGGAAGCGGCTGAAGAACGGCTCGCACCACGAGGAGAAGGGCAGCTCCAGGAAGAAGAGGAAAAAGTCTAAATCGGAGAAGCACGAGAAGAAGAAGAGGAAGAGGAAGAGGAGGAGCCCGACTCGGAGCGAGGAGTCCGAGGGCAACAGCGAACCGGAGGAGGGCGAGATCACGGAGTCTGAGAGAGAAGATGTGGACTCGCCCTCTTCTCCTTCGTCCTGTTCCAGCCCCAAACATTCCAGGGAAAGTCCCGAGTCGGAAATGGAAGTGCAGAGCCAGGAAGGTGAGCGGGAATAAGAGCTGAGCTCGTCTTGTGTGGGACGCAGATCTCTGAGCCCGGTTCAGACCTAGGTTATTAAATCTGTTCCTAACATCCAGCTAGAATCCCCCCCCCATCAGTCGCCTGATTGTTCTGATGCTCCCTGTCACTCCTTGTTGTTCTGCTGCTAACCCAGACGGTTTATCTTCCTCCTTCCTTCCTTCCTTCCAGTTAACAACATCTGGCCTCCCTGCGTACGCGTGACGGTGGTCAGGTCCCCGGTGCTGCAGGTGGGAACTCTGTTCATCGTCACGGCCGACTCTCCGGCCACATTCGGCAGGTTCGTTCCCTTTCCTCTCAGCGGTTTACGCACGAGCCTCGCCAAAATATTCACACAACTCTCGCAACGTTCAACGTACTTTATTGGGATTTTATGTGTTAAACGAGCTCAAAGTTCTGGATTATTGTGCTGAGTAGAAAAGAAAAACCCAAGGTTTTCAACATTGCTGCCAATTAAAATCTCAGGATGTGTTGTGCGTTTGTATTCGGTACTTTTTAGGAGCTTATGCTGCTGTTTCAACTGCTTTAGGCTGGAGATGGAACGATAATCTGATACAAATACTTCAAGCTCCATCAGGTCGGATGATCAACATCCGGGGGCATCAGTTTTCAGGTCTTTGGTGTAAAATCCGTCCCATTGTAGCTCTGGCTGCACGTTCAGAGCGGTGGTCCTGCTGGAAGGCGGACCTCCTTCCCCGTCTCAAATCTTTTACAGCCTCTAACAGTTGTTTTTCCATCGCTGCCTTGAATTTAGCTCCATGCGTCGTCTATTTGCCAGCTTCCCTTTTTGCAGCTGAAGAGAATCCTCCCTAAAGCGTGATGCTGCCACGCTTCGCCCTGGAAACGATGCGTTCAGGGTGATCTGCGGCGTTGGCTTTCCATCACATTTAGGCTAACACCATTGTTCTTTGGGCTCATCTCGATGCGTTTGTGTACAAGCGGACTTTATTAACTTTCTAGGCGACCGCTAACGGCGGTTGTCCGGTCCTGCTTCTGTAAAAGCTCCAGCTTCACAAGTTCACTGAAATTTGTGGGGCGGACAAAAGGAAATGTGAAAAGGTTGAAGGTTTTAAATCCTGTAGCAAGAGACCGTTTAGTGCACGAGTCCCACTAACCAAAGGTTGAAACATTATGCAGCGACGTGTCTTACTGTGAGCAGAAATAAACCTGCCTATCCTGCTTTTGTTTTGCAGAGAAAAGGACATGGACCACGCGGTTCGGATACCAGAGATGGGAGTCAGCAAGGTACTCATCTCCAGGTTCTCAGCGGGGGGTGGAGACTGTTCAGATGTTTCACGCAGCGTTTCTAAGTGTTGCCCCCTTTTTGGCTCCAGTTCCATGCGGAGGTGTATTTCGACCAGGAGCAGCAGAGCTACATGCTGGTGGACCAGGGAAGCCAGAACGGGACGGTCATCAATGGGAACCGCATCTTGCAGGTCAGCACGCCGTCTCTCCGTGTGCAAACGGCAAAAGCCTCCAGTCGGGCTACGGCGTCCTCAACGGGTTTTCTCTTTACAGCCCAAAACCAAGTCGGAGCCTCACGCTCTCATGCACGGCGATGAAGTCAAGATGGGGGAGACCGTTCTGTCCTTCCACATCCACTCGGGTACGGACACCTGCGACGGCTGCGAGCCCGGACAGGTGATGGCTCACATCAGCAAGCACAGGAGGGAGGAGGGCACCGGTGAGACAGCGCCTCCACGGGAAAAGGGACGAAAGCGTGGAGCTTTTTTTTTTAAAAGTCTAAAGTTGAAGCTTCTCTCTCTGTTTTTTTTTTCTTTCATAGAAGGTCCTGGCCTCAGCAAAGAGGATAAAGAATTGCTGAGACAGAAGGAGCTGAAGCAAATGAAGGCCAAATACGGCCTGCAGGTCAGTGTTTAGCTACAGGTTTGTCTTATGGATTAAGATATAAATTTATACATGTTCACATGTTTGGTCGTGTCTTTGTTTTGCCGATATAGAGCATCGAGTATGACGAGACCAAAGCCCTGAGGAACCCCAAATATAAGGACAGAGCAGAGTCACGCCGGCAGACCGTGGGCAGCGAAGGCGTTTTCCAGCGAGACGACGCGCCGGCTTCTGTACATAAGTAAGTTCTGACTTGACCTGGCCCTTTAAAGGAAAATAGAAAATCTGAAGACGGAGGGAGACAAAAAACAAAAGGAAATGTGGCTTCCTTCCTTTCTTCAAGGTTCCCTTACGTAACGCCTGATGAGGGTAGAGGTTTTAGTATTTTTAAGAGGAGAAAGAGACTGAGAAGTCTGGAGTTTTCATGTGAAAGATGTGTAGGAACTGTGTGCGTAGCTCATATATTGTTCTGTCTTTTTTTTTTTGTCCTTTGAAGGGAGATCAGTGAAGTCAACAAGGGCCGGAAGATGCTGGAAAAAATGGGCTGGAAAAAAGGAGAGGGACTGGGAAAGGAGGGCAGGGGAATGAAAGACCCGGTAAGATAATCCTCCGTTAATCAGGCATGCACCGATCAGTCCTCCAGAGAGTGGAATCAGCCCAGAAATGGGTTCTGCATCTCAGCCGAGAGATCCAGCTGTTTGAGCTACTAGATAAACTACCGTTCAGAGAGGCTGCTGTGTTTTTCTCATTTTTTTAAATATTATTTAATTCTTAGAAACAGAAAAGTCAGAAACAACAGGTCAATACCGGCGTAAAAAAAACCCCGATCGGGGCATTTCTTGTGTTAATGTGTCGGCCTTGTTCTGACAGATCGAGCTGAAAATCCGAAAGTCCCAGTCGGGCCTGGGAGCGGCCGGCGCCATGTCCGTGGACGACGCCTCTGCGGCCCGATCCAAGTCGCAGAAGAACTGGGAGAAGGCCCGCGAGCGGTTCGCCGACTCCTGCCAGCCCGACCCGCCGGCGCCCAAAGCCCAGAAGAGCAAAGCCTGGGTCCGACCCGAGGAGGCGGAGGACGGCCAAACCAGTTTGGAGCCGCAGTTAGGAGTGACTTGAGGCTGAAGTCGTTGTTGATTTTTCTGTGGAGCAGAGGAGGGAGTGTCCTCCCTTCCCAGGAAGCCGCCACTGTGTTAAAGCTTGAGAAAAGTCCCTGTGCCAGCTAACTGTTCTGGAAACTGTCTGTGTTTGCTTTCATCCCCGTAAGTATAAAGCCGTTTTAGTTGCTGTGCTTTTTTTTTTTTTGCTCCATCAGACGAGCCGAGAACAGGAGCTCAGGCTGAGCTGCAGGACACTCGCCGCCTCAAGCAAATATTGACACAGTCGAGTTGTATTTCTCACAGTGAGATCTTATTGTAACAAAACGACTAGGAATCTAATGGAAAAACACCCATTCATGTTAAACATGTGATAAGAAACAACTTTTTTAAAAAAAACAACAAATGTGACTCATTCAGCTGTTTTGTTTTTTTGTGTGTGGTCTGAGATAACATCTGTGTGTGACTGGTAAAAAAAGAAAGCCTCACGTCTACATTCTTCTAAGCCCACAGAGGGAAACGTCTGACAGCCTGTCTGCGCGTGGCCTTATCTCCTTTTTTAACGAGGCCGTGGGAACATTTGCATCCGCGCCCGGACAGAGGCCGGCGGCACAAAGCGGGCCGCACAGTCGGCATCGCAGCGTCCGGTGAACTCACGTTAGGCTTTTCACGACGCTCCTGAAGCTCGTTCGCCGGCTGCTCTTCCTCCGTTCCTGGCTCTGCGCGCCGCCCATCTTGAATCGCCGAGCGGAGGACGGGACGAGACACGGGCGTCCCTCTGCTGCCGTGTGACAGCCCCGCAGGTGAACAGCGGCTCCCTGCTCTGCTGACAGGTGGGCCCTCCCTCCTCCGCTTGGCAGCCTCGCAAGTCTCCTCCCTCATCTTAACAACCTGGCTTGGTTTGATATATTGCGGTGGAGTAAAAGTGGGCGCGATCGGCGCTGTGTGCTGCCCTGTTGTCGAGAGTAGAGCCCCGCAGCCATAAAAAGATATTAGTCACGAGATAAGGTGGGATGGGCTTTCCCAGTCCCTGGCTTTTAAAAGAGCACCAAGGCCAGCACAGGGGGTTTTATTCATTTTAGGGTTTAAGGAGCGCTGAATGCTGTCAGGCCCACTTGGTCTGGCTTTCAGATAGTTTTTACTTTTGCCCGATCTCAGTTCTTAGACAGTTTTCCCTGACATTTATTTATTTATTTATTTATTCATTCAGCGCAGCGTATTTTGGCTTTTCCTCATCCGCACAGAGAAAACCCCAGAAATCCCGAGGCGACGGCGCTCCTTTTTAAAAAGCTGCCACCGACAGGCACAGACACGCTCTGTGCTGGCGGCTGCCGGGGGTTGGAGCTGAAGCAATTTCTAAGGGTCGTCATCCGAGTTAAAGCTTCACACAGCTATCCGGGTTATTCGTCATTCATCGTCGGGGATGGCCCTGACATATCGTATTAACAAGTGCTTGTCAGGGAGCTTTTCAGCTGACCCACACGCGTTTGGACACAGAGACGCGTACGTGACAAATCAGCGGTACGACGAATTGGATGAAAGCTATAATGTAATCTGAATGTATTGCTGTAAAACTGAAGTGGCCACGTATTTGACCATTTTCTAAAACTTTAATGTGATGAAGGCTCTCTACTTGTCCTTCCTGCTATGTGATAGAAAACATTTGAATAAAAAAATATGTATGGCTGTGAATAAAAGGGAGAGCAGAACAAGCTGGAGGCTTCTGACCTTTCAGATATCTAAAATGTTACTTTCTTTTGTCCTTAAGCGCTGAAAAACATCACCACCTTTATTTATTTATATATATATATATATATATATATATATATATATATATATATATATATATATATATATATATATATATATATATATCTATATATAAAGAAACAAGGAAACTCAAGTTTCTTTCAATCTCATTTGACTTTTATAGTGGCTCCACTGCCCTTCCTGTATGGCTATCCTTTATTACACCTAAATCTTAAATAAATAAACCACTGTGAAAGTCAAAGCGAGCTAATCTGCAAAAAGACAGCTTGTTTACAAAATACTAGCTAGAAAACTTTTTTTCTTTACTGCTAAAACTGACTTCTTGCAGTGTTTTAAAAACCCGTACAGTGTGAGCTAACCAATGATGCAAGTCGTCCACCTGATGGATGACAAATCGCTTTTCTCCCTAAAAGGAAAAGCTATTTTTTTTCTTACTTGAAGGTACCAATATTTTTCAGCAAAAAATTTGGCTGCCATTTGTATGGAGTTGAAGATTTAGTTTCAAACTTTAAATCAGTCCGACACCCAAGCACCCATGCCACAATATGGCTTTTGAATACATTTCTCCAGTGGTGACCACCACGATGGGGTTAAAGTCGAACAAAAGGAAATAAATACTGTTTTACGTCCAGTAACCATAGTGTTGCATGCCAAACATGCCAATAATAGTAATAAAGCCTTTATGAAGATATTAAGGTTAAGTCGAGTTACAGCAGCTCTCCTGGTCAAGATGGCGGCAGGTCCCCTGTTGCAGGAAAAACCACCGTGGGGTTTTTATTTTTTAACCAGCGACAGATAACGCAGCCAGGACTGGCCTATTGTGTTTCAGGTATTTGTTCACAGTCAGAATCGTGTTTCTGATCTTGATCTTTGACATCAGATAGAATAACCCAGATGAAAGGGGAGGAATTTACATTTCCTGGGCCCAGATTAGCTCACACACAGATATGGGTGTGTTTCCACCCTAAAGTTAATGACAGATCTGTGTCAGCTTTTCCAAGGTGTTTAATATAAGTGTTTCATAAAATTACGGTCTAAATAACGCATATTACTAAATTGCGTATTACTCCGCCTCCTGGCTCTTCCTCAGTGCCACCGTCTCTCTGAAGCAGACAACGTCGCTGGTCTCACCGCCGTCTGGCACACCTCTCCCTTTCCTTCTCGCTGATGCTCTTTTATTACACAACAGCCCCGACACTTTTCTCCACCCGTTCCGACCTGCTCGGACACGTTTCAGGGGGATAAAGCTGCACGCAGTTAATCACTTTCACAACAGCTGTTTACATGACAGACTTCGGCTGAACCTTCACTGAGCAAAAGAAAAAGAAAAAAAAAAGTTTCTGTCCCAATCCAGCCTTCGTTCATCAGTTCCGTTTTCATGGTCGTATCCTGTATGTTTTTTTTTTTTTTCCATGTGTTGTCCAACTGCATCCATGAACTTTAATGTTTTTAATCTGAGTTTTTGTGATAGACAAAACACACGAGGCAAAGCATAAGAGTAAAGTCCAAGGAAAGTGACTATTTCAGCTTTTATCAATAAATGAAGATCTAAAAAGTTTGACGCGGATTTATATCCAGCCTCGCTTTACTCCAATACCCCTACACTGGTCAAAATGGAGTCCACCTGAAGGCAAATTATACTTTTTATAACTCCATGTGTTCTAAGAAAGGCCCCAGAGGTTTGTTACAGAACACCAGTGAGCAAACGGCGTCATGAAGACTGAGGAACCCAGCAGAGCGGTCAGGGAGGAATGGTCCAGACATCTGAAGCAGGCTTAGGGTAGAAAACATCATGTCTCATAGAGCCATGGCCCTTCTACACTGACAGATTACCGAGAGCATTAATTAGACGGGCGGCTTAGAGGCCCCGTGGTCTATGGAGGTGCTGCAGAGATCCACGGCTCAGGTGCGAGAGCGGGACAAAAAAAAACGCCTGCTTGCAGTTCACCAGATGTCCTGTAGGGAGCGCAGCAAACATGAGCTCAGGTCAGAGGAAGCCAAAACAGAACATTTTGGCCTAAATGCAAAATTAACTACCACTACCCATCTCCCTGAATGCACCATCCCTAATGTAAAACATGGCGGTTGCAGCATCATGCTGTGGGGAGGCTTTTCTTCCTCGGGGGGGGCAAGGAAGCTGACGGGAACCCAGACAAAGCTAAATGCAGGGCAACACGTTGACCTTTTGGAGCGAATGATCAACTAGATTTAATCTCAGTTGTGATTTGTCGCTGTGAAACGACAAAATCTGGGTAAATTCAAGGAGCGTGAACGTTTGTGCCCGATATAAAATAGTCAAAAGTGAGCTGAGTGAGTGATCGGGGGCTTCCAAAGTTAATAAAGGAAGTCCTTTTTCCGTGCAATATTTCTGCAGCCAGGAAATTGCGAAATGTGGCTTCCAGATCAGGAGGAAACAAGAGACCGCGTTGGCCCGAAAAGAGCGAAGCACCACGACGAGCTCCTGATCGAGAGGCAGAAAATGTCCATTCACCACACTTGGAGTCCATCTCATCCAGACCGTGACCGTCTCCGCCGTCATCTGCAGCGCCCTGTCAGGGCCGTCTCAGGCCCCCGCATGTGAGCCCATCCAGAGGCGTGAGACCAGAAGTGAAAACTCTGAGGAACGGCCCTGTGTTGGCTCAGTCCACCCAGAACCCCCCCCCCCCCCCCCCCCCCCCAAACCTCCTACTTCCGCTTCGGCTCTCCCTGTGCAGCTTACGCCTGCAAATCTGAGCTCGCTTCAAATCACTGCACAGCTTCTCCTGCCAGAAGCAGAAGCACGGCGTTCTATTTATTTAGAAACCAGACCAGAAACAAACTCCACTCCACAGGGTGACTGGGACCTGTGGCGGGAAGGCCTCAGGGAGCGAGGCTTTAAGCACATCACGCAGAACCAACCGTGGCAAAGAGGAAATCGAGCTGCCTTGAAAACACATTCCAGCACTAATAAATAAAAAAGCGGTGCATGATTTTTGAAGGGGGCAAAGGCTGTGAACTCCAGAGCTCATTAAGCTGTGTGCTCACTCTGAGCTGTCACATGGCGAGCTGAGCCCTCCCATCCAGACGCAGCATCCGGGCCCAAATTCCTGCGCTCCCGAGCAGAATGGAAATTCCAACCCGGCCGCTGCTTCCTCCCGGCGTGACTCATTCACAGTCCGCTGCGGACACGGACAAGTCTCCCTGTCCCGGGCCTTTTTCCTGCTCCGGGTCTCAGCCTCAGGGTGTGTCCGCCTGTGACCTCATCTCCACAAGAAAATTACAATCCACACAAACTTCAGCAGCAGCGGCGGCGGGAGTGGAGCCCTCTCTGCCTTCGCTTTCCACGCTGCAACACGCCGGGAGGTTTGCAGAGAAACGTCCGGGGGCCGGCTTACTGCTGTGGCGACTCCTGTTGGAGTGCGTCCCACGCGCTCAGGCCCTCCGACCTGTCTCCCACCCTGGGTTTCCTGTCAGGGGGGCTTCCACCAGCCCCCCTGCTTCAGTCTGTCCCAAACATTAGGAAGCAGAGCGCTGCCACTTCACCTCCATGGGGGAATTAGGGATTTGTGAAAAGAGCCCTTTGTGGTCAAAACACAATGAATCTCATGTGGCAGCAGGACCTTTAAACCAGACGCAGCATAATCCACCCCCCCACCACCACCACCACCACCACCACCACAGTGTTCAAAAGCCAGCAGATAACTCAGCGAACAGAAGCAAACACACACACACACATCCCTTCATGCTTGTTTTCAGGCTCACCTCACTGTCCTGAGGTTGTGACAGATCTGCTGGGTGGTCCACCCCCAACCCTAAAGGATGAAGATCTCCTCGGTGGAAGACAAGAGAGATCGGCGGTCCACACTTCTGCTGGTGCTGGTGGTTGAGTCAGTATGAAAAGCCCCGCTCTCTTTCTCTCTCCCTCTCTCTCTCTCTCTTTCTCTCTCTCTCTGTGCCTCGGTGTGACGGAGCCCCCGTCCATGTGGCTGGATGGGAAAAAAAAGGGAAATAAACTTTCTGGGCCGGGCGCCAGGCAACCGAGTGGGTTTTAAAGAAACAGCAGTGATTGGAGCCATATAAGGTCGGACGTCACAGCTCAGAGGCAGGGACGTAGAGAGTTTACAGGAACCACGGATCACGCATACGCTGAGAAGTCCTGCTGGCGTAGTTCATGAGGATACTTCTCTGACGGCTGTGAATCTTTTGTTACTCTCACCATAAACCACAGCTGAGCTGATTCATACTTTTTTTTCCATTTATGTTGCATTTCTGGTCACATATAGAAGAATATATGCCCACAGGCAGGCCCAAAACTATTCATACCCCTGGGTGATTTAGGCATTTAAAGTATTTATTTATTTATTTTACCAAAATTTTTCTACCAACTCAAGGTTTTTTATGTAATGCAGCTTGACTCAAATCTGTTAGAGAATCCGTACAGGGAGCTAAAACACAAAGGGCGATGGCAAGGAGGCCTTCTAACCTCAAAGAATACCTGCAAAAAGCTGGTCAGTAATTATAAGTAGAGTTTAAATACTGTCAGGAAAATACAGATTTTTCCACTGATTTTTGAGAAAGGCATAAATAATTTTGACATCATTCTCTGAAGAAAGAATCTAAAAAACGTTTTCTTATGTTCTTTCATTATCTCTTGATAAACTAAAAACAATACCAACATTTCTGTCCTGCTTAATGTAGGACCTACACCAGGGCTGGTTCCTGAGGCTCTCCACAAAGGCTCTTGATAACTTTACTGTTTTGCTTTTAGGTCTTCATGTAATAGCTGCATATCATTTCCACAGCAGCATGACACTAATGCTACAAGGTAAGGCTCCACAATAAAAATCAGTCATGGTCACAATTAATAACAACTGCTGGAGCGCAACACTTGCCTTGGAACGTCTTTCGTTTCGCTGTCTTTTGCTCCCATAAATAAAATAGATCGCAGTGGCAAGAGCGATAGAGACATTCTAATGAGGGTAAAGAAAGAAAATATGGAGATAAATCCAATTCAATATCAACACTGCAGCATTTAACGATAGTTTTGCGTAACCGTAATGACCTGCAGTGCTAGGATAACATAGACGTTTCTGACCAAGACCTAAAAAGTGTTGAACACTGGGTTTCATGGTTTTTGTGAGAGTATTAACAAAGTGATAACACTGAGAAAACTGACCAAACAACAAGCAGGTCCAAAGCAACATTTGATCCAATTCAGGAATTAATTGTTAGGGAGTTGCTGGCGATATTTATTTATGTTTTTATTCCTGTTTTTCTATTGATGCTGGCTCAGGAAGCACACTTGACACTATTAAGCTCCAATAAGCAATCTATGGCCAACCTGCAAAAGAGATACAGAAACGAGCAAGGTGATGTCTCCCTCTAGTGGTTTCCCCCCGTAATTTTGTTTCTTTGATTAGAAAGTAACCAGACCCCATACCACACAGTTGGCAGTCTTTTCAGCAATCAACCTTTTATCATCCATGTAGAAAAAGAATATATATATATTTGATCTACAGATGTAATGAGATGTAAAAATAAGCATTTGCTCTTTTCTAAATTGTAAATACTAAATACTAAATAAAGGGTTGGCGCCACTGAAAGAACAGAGCGTTATTAACTGCAGTTGCTTTGATTTAGTCAAATTTTTATTGGGTAACCTTATTATTTATGATTTATTAGTTTTTTTTAGCTCCAAATGCATATCAATTATGAATCTAGTATTGGATAATGTGTAAACGGTGCTGTTGTCTTTGCTGGTCTTAAAATGTTTTGTATATACTTTGTGTTAATCTGTCACAATAGGCCGTAATAAAATGCATTGTTATATCATGGCTGGAATGTGAGAAACTACGCAACAATTGAAGGGGAATGAGAACTTTTCAAGACACAATAGCCTTGGTGAAGGCCAAGAGAGAAAGAGAAAGAGAAAGAGACTTTGGTCATCTAAAAGTTCACTCTCAGCTCTCCAACTTTCTGCATTTCATGTGTTTTTAATCAATTTGCCATTAGTGTTATTAATATTAGGTTTATTATTGATTATTTTAGTAACTACAAACAATATATTTGTTTAATATACATAATTTATGTGTCAATTTTGTGCTTTTGAGCATAAATGCATCATCAGTATATGCAGTCATATTCAGTAAATTAGAATATGGATTCCAATGAGGCTAATTTGTCAGATTAAAAGTACCTTTTGAAAAATAACAACCTTAAAGCAAGTATTGAACATACTTATCTGTAGTAAATTTAAAAAATTTAAATTTTTTAAATCATTTAAAAAAATCAGCTTGATGTAATATTCTAACCTTAAATGTTGTTTTTATCATATGTAAGCCAAAACATAAAATCATGGTTATCAACAGAAATAAGGGCTCTAAAACATCTGTCTGTGAGTAATTAATCTATACAATGTGCTCACCTTTAGTTACTTGGGTTACTGAAACAAACAGACTTTTTGATGATATTATAATTTATTGAATATGATGGTAAATATAGTTGACCTTTCAGGCAAACAGACAGATTTGAGACAAATATTTTATTTTTTTACTATGCATAATATATATTTTTCATGTATGAACATAGTCAGTCTATAGCTACTGTGAGAGATGCACCATTTACCAGGCTTATCACTACATGTAGATGCTAACCATGCGTTGTGTAGCAAGCATTTCTTTTTCTCCTTCCCCTTCAGTAATAACTAAATTACCTGGGCCATTGTGAGGCATTTTATTTTTTTCTTTTCTTTTCTTCCAGGAATGACTGACCTCACCTCATAGATGTAAAACACGATGACTTCATAACGCTGACTAATCAATTCTCCCCGACCAAGGCAGTATCTGTTTCACGTGTGGCCTTAGCAGCTGTTAAAGCCACCAGGCTGATGCGCGATGCTTTATTCTCCTCCCTTTACTGCTCTACCCCTCAAATAATTATTTCCACGGTTTTGCTCGGAACAGAGTTTGATTCCATCTGTTATGCAGCTTCTCTGTAATCCCATTTTATTGGCCCGGTAGCCTGGCAACAAGCAGCTGGATACTACGCACCTACAGGTTCTTCTTTTTTCCCCACATTTCTAGGTAGCTACACAATGAAGAGACACCATGGACAAAGTGAGCACAGGCAATCTATACCGTGTCAATGTACGGCTTTAGGAAATGCTTTGAATAGGAGAACTTTCTTATTTTTCCTCTAATGGATCCACTTCTCTCCCTCCCACTGAGATCTGCATACACTAATTGATAGCAGGTTGTTTGTAGTAGCCTCCGAATCCTGATGTGTGTGCCGCTATAAAACAAACGGGGAGTTCGGTGCCTTTTACGGCGAGAGACACCTACAAAGCTGCAATAACTAATTTACCGGCCACTTAGGGACCGCCGGAACAGACTGGGAACGTTCATCCATCATCACCTTTAATGCAGATAAAAGGAGCAGCCGCCCGCTCTGACAGCAAATGAGGTGGAGGTGAAAAACTGTTGTGGGCTGAACAACAGACTGCAGCTCCGCAAGGTCTGAGGAGCTTTAGATTCTCAAAGAGATTTGTTGCATGTACCGTCCCATTTCTCTGGGTTTCAGAAAAGGAGCTTTTCATTAAGGATGCAGGTAGGGATGTGTAAAAAAAAGCCTTAAGATAGATGAATCGTTTGATGCAGGAGCATAATCTTCCACTGAATGAAATAGCTAAGTCCAACCTTTCATTTGATTTCATTTATTCAGTAGGGTAAAAAAAACAAAAAAAAACATGTTTTACCGACCATGTGCTTAAGTTTTTACTTTTCCGGGGAGTTCTACTGAGTAATCCATCACTCTCTACACAAAATGCATTTTCTGTCCCATCAAAAAGGGAGCTTTAACATTAACATATTGTTGCATGAGTGGCCTTTAATGAAAGAAGGCTGACAGGAAGGGGGGGGGGGGGCAGAGAGAAAGGGGGAATACATGCAGCAAAGGCCCATGGGCTGGAGTTGAACCCAGGATGGCACGTTACCCCTGCACCACCGGCGCACCCCTTCATGCTCACTTGCAAGCAGGGTGGAGGATCCGTTATGCTGCGGGTCCTCAGTGATTGTGCAAAGATGCATGGTCAGACCTTGTGAAAGGTTGAAGGGGGGGAGGGAGGGGGGTGACTAAATGTTGTCCTGTTGGTACCAAGAACCTGTCCAAAGTGTGGCAAATATTAGTAGGGGATAAAGTAGGTGCAATTTATTTATGTAGCACGTCTGGCAAGCAAAAGATCCTTCATGTAAGCAAAGGAATAAAGAAGTAGAACGAAAATTATAGTCTCCATGACTACATTAAGAAACTATATGTAAACTGGCTAAAGAAATCACATTATGAAACAGAAAGCCTTGAGTAGCTAATTAAGTCCTAGAAATCTTGAATTAAAAAGTAATCTAATAATCTCCAATTAGTTTTATTCTGAAGATATTGTTGGGGCTTATTTGTGTATTTTTGAAGGCGACATATCATGAAAAATTCCCTTTTTGCACGTTTTCGTACTTTCATTTGGGTCTCTACTGCTTCCAGAAACAGTCCAAGCGCTAAAAACAACCAGGCAGTTTTTTGGCAATAAGTAAATGTTTGGTTGATGTCTAAAAATGAGCCGTTTCAAAAACCTTGCGATTATTAGCCTATCAGGCTACTGATAGCCTAGAGTCCATTTAGAAACCTCTCACTGCATCTTTGCTGGTTGTGCAGGAGGCTGCACTTCTTCAGCCTCTGGGTCTTACTCAGGGTCAAAGATGTACACAGGAGCCCAACGAGGACCAACACAGGGACAGCCTCATCTGCCATCCCAGAGAAGCAGGGACATAGTGCAAATGTAAACATTGAGTTGGAGGGCGTGGTCAGCTGCAGCTAATTTGCATAAAAGTGACAGAGCCCTAAAAACAGCTGATTCTGAAAGGGTTCCAGAATAGGCGAAACCGAGGAGGAGGTGAAATCTCGTTATCTGAGGATTTTGTCAAAATCGAATCAACATGTTTTGTATGGCCTGTAGACCTATCCTGAATGTTCAACGGCTAGTATAACAGGTCACCTTTAATATGTATTCTCCTACAGTTCTTTTAAATCAAGATTAAAAACACATTCGTTTAGGATTGCCTTCAACTGTTCTAGTTAACTGAATCACCACTTCTTTGTTCTAATTTCTATCTACATTTTATTCCTACTTGCTTTTATTCTGTTTTATTTTGCTATATTTTAATCATGTAAAGCACTTTGCATTGTCTTTGTACTGAATTGTGCTATATAAATAAATTTGCCTTGCCTAGCCTTTCCAGAATTTTTTTTTAATGAGATGAAATGCTCTACTCGCTTTGATTTATGGATTTTATTTCATTAAAACTGCTATTTTCAGAGTGAGATCGAGCCACACTGCAACAAAATCTGCATTTATTTTAAGGGTTGCTACACATCTTCATCAGGGGGGTGAGAATCGGTGTCCTGCACTGAAGTCGGAAAGTCATCCAACATGCACAAAACAAAACGTTTCACCTCTTGGAGGAGAGACGCAAACATTTGGTTGAAATGAGTGTGACCCGGATTATTGAGATGCATCAAAACGTACGCTGCTGGTCCTATGTGTGCAAACAGGAAATGCATGTCCGATGTATGGAGCCCCGCAGCTAAATTCACTCCATTGGCTGATGCTGGGCTCCGGCTGCCCCCCCTGGTCGCACCGTGCGTGCGCATGGATGGACGTTACATCACTTGCAGTGCGGCCAGACGCCAGCAGCAGCAGCAGCAGCAGCAGCATCTTCTTCCAGCAGCAGCTCAGGAGGAGGGGAGCGACGCACCAAGCCAGCCGGCCACATCGCTCAGCAGCTCCGCGCACAAATCGGCTGCGTCACATCTAAAAAAAAAAAAAAAAAAAAAAAACGCGCACACGCTGCCAGCCTGGGGAAGATAACAGCCAAGGCATCCAGGGAAGCCCGCTGGTTCATAACGCGACTCGGCTGAGCTGGTGAGTGCTTGCATGCGTGCGTTCAGAGAAGCATGTGGCTGGGTTTAAAAACAGAGAATTATCAGGATGCAGTCGGTCCTCCTTGTTGCGCTCTGAGCTTTCTCCTGCTGGCCCACAAAGAGCCTGACATCATCTCCCACCACCCCCCACCTCCCCCCCTTCTACATTTCTCCATAAATTAGCACATGGGTTGTAACTAACAGCGTTAGTAAGCGCCCATTTACACCCGTTCTGTGCAGGGGAGAGAAAAAAGAAAATGGTGAAACTGGGGAATAATTTCGCGGAGAAAAACAACGGGAAGGCGGCATCCGAGGACGGCTTTGACACCATCCCTCTCATCACGCCGTTAGATGCCAGCCAGCTGCAGTTCCCCCCACCTGATAAGGTGAGATTCCTCATTTTTACCATCCGCCTTTTAGGAATGAAAGCTACCCACCCCCCCCTCCTTCTTATTTCGATCATAAAACCAGCGTCCTCACTGCACCAGGGGGAGCATTTCTAACCGCTGTGCGTTTTGTCTTGCATGTGGTGACCAGGTGGTGGTGAAGACAAAGGCAGATTACGATGGCGAGAGCAAGAAAGGAAAGCTGCGCTCCCCCAAAATCGCAGAGTTCTCCATAAGCATCATCGAAGGCGTCTCTGAGAGGCTCAAAGTAAGAACGGCGTCTCCTACCTCGTTTCCTAAACCTGTCGCCCTCCCACTCACTCATATGCTGCAGGACAGACGCTGTCCCCCCCCCTCCTGTGGACATCTGACACTTTCATCAGTCCAGCTGAAGCTCCCTAGCTCAGGCCTTAAAGTCCTCATTTTGTACAGATGCACAGGGAGCCATAATGCATAATGATTCATTTAACCCCGCCCTGGGGGCTTCTCATTAATTCAGCAGCTGCCATGGAGATGGCCTCCACTTCTCTCCCACCTCCCCTTCCCCATCCCCGCACCGTTCACACCTCACACGATTCCGCCGTGTTATTTTAGCAGAGGGGGAAAACAGGTGGAGTTGGGCTAAGCCTGCACAGTTCTGCCTCCTGTATCCTCGCGCCCAGGATCAACAGACGACCCCGTGCAGCTCCATCGACGCCCCGCTTCCCCCCATGAAGGTTTAGCTCTCAGGTGTGTGGATGAAAGACAGGCACGTCCCCGTCTTGGGGAACGCCGTTGGCTCTTTGAAATGCAGCCGACGGGCTCCTTCATAGACTCCTGTTGCTCTCCTTTGTTGTCGTCTTCTCTGCTTTGCAGCTGTAGGATTTGATCGGACAGATAAAAGCTAGAAACGCCGTCAGAGCCGCGATAAAGTGCCCGAGCAGCACCGAGAGGGACTGCACGGGATGTTCTGTTAGCCTACAATAGACTAAAATCCCAATTTCTTGGCTTCGTTTTACGTGAGTACGCAGCTGCATATAGTGTGTCCATTTATGCCGGCTAATAAAAATAGCTTAAACACATAGTTGGCAGTAAACAGGCCGTTTCTCCCACGTCCTCTGCCTTCCCGCTCTCGTTCCTCAGATTCACCGGGAGCCGTTGCGTAACCCTCCTGAGAGCTGACGGTTCAGCAGCCTCACAGATGGCCACACGAGCTCCATACCGCTGGGATTACCGCATGCATTACACGGAGCTCTCACCAGTCTGCTACCAGTGCAGGGAAACTTCTCGTTTTCTCACTTTAAAACCCAGCAGTTCAGAATAAAGCAGACTTTTAAAAATGGAAATAAATGAGGCCTGGTAACAAATAAAGGTGGTTATGGTTATGATTTCAGCAGCCTTGAACTGTTTCAGACGAACATTTGGCCCATTAGCTCCCATGTCACTGAACAAGTCACAAAAACCCAAGAACTGCACACAAGCAGTAGGTGGGTTTAAAAATCTGACTCTGGAAAGGTAGGAAAATGTAAAACAGGAAACATACAGGACGTCTTCGCTTGTAGAGTCTAGTCCTATCGCCCATGTTTATCACACAGCGACTTGTGGCTTGGGGAACTCACAAAGGTGAATTTTTAGCTTGATTTAAACTGGATTAGTAAATAGTCCCTATATGATTTGTCAAGTGTCGTTTCGGTAATACCATTGTAAGTAAGGATCTGCCCCTCATTCTACATCTGTTTTTGGTGTTGAGTTTGTCTTCATCTAAACTCCAGATTACAGACACAAATGCCCAAAGTTGACTTTTGAAAAACTCTAAATGTGTGAATAAATGCAAATCTGTGTAAACAAGCAGGGAAATAAGTCAGATGTAAGTTTCCCTTTTTAAAACTGTGGCAGTAATTTATTTTGAAGAGACAAAAACTGTGCTTTAGAGAAATTGTGAAAACAAGGATTTGCTATTTTGGGTGTGAGAAAGGAATGGAACGAATATATATATATATATATATATATATATATATATAGTTTCGTAGAACATTTCTAACCTTTTTGCCATTTTTATTTTTCTATGGCGCCAATTCATTTTGGGTCTTCTCTGACCCCCAGTCGGCCGAGGCAGATGGCCGTTTCCTTCACGTTAAAGGGGAGTTTTTCTTTTCACTGTCACTTCATGCTTGCTCAGTATGAGGGATTGCTGCAAAGCCATCAGCAATGCAGTCGACTATCCACTGTGGCTCTACGCTCTTTCAGGAGGAGTGAATGCTGCTTGTCAAGACTTGATGCGATCTGCTGGGTTTCCTTAGAGAGGAATATTTTAGACCAATCTGTATAATCTGATTGAATTTGACTTTGGAAAGTGCCTTGAGATGACATGTTTCATGAATTGGCGCTATATAAATAAAATAGAAATTATTTGAAAAGTTCACAAGTCATCCCAAGGCACGAATCATGCAGACAGACTCCAAGTCTATTACGTACACGCCGGTTGATCCAAGTTATCGAACAATGAAGTCAAGGTCAGTTTACTATTCAAAAGATTAAAAAGATGGTTAAAAAGAAGAGCGGGACGTAGAACAGCCACGTAATGGAGGAAAACTATCATGGAAATCCTGCATGTGGCACCTCTGATTTGCATATTTGTGCTGTTATTACGGCTGCTAAATCGTTGTGATAGTCCAGAGACGCTCATCCCTAATTTCGGAACGGTGTCGGAGAATGCCTCTTGCGAGCTGAAGGGGTCTCAGAGCATTCTGGCAGTAATGTTGCTAAGCAACAGGTATGATTTCAGTACTAGGTTCGCCGCTACGGTGACTTATGTCCAAAGACATCCATGTTTTCTGTATTATTAACGTATTATTACCCATGAGTCCGTTTGGAAGCGGCCTGAGACCACCTGAAAAAGTAGTGATGTGGTGGTGGTGGTGGGGGGGGGGTGCAAACTGGGGTTTGTTTAATGTGGCTCAAACTTGGAAAGTGTGAATACATCCTTAGATTTGCTCTACTGAACATGCTTCCTGTTATGTAACGAATGGACGTTTGTATGATAGTGAAAAACGTGCAGCTTGAACATGACAGACAACTGAGTTCAGCCTCAGTAAGCAGGAGACATTTAGGGGATTGCTAAAGTATCCCTTAAACGTTTTCTTCTTTTTTTCATCTTACATAAACTTGTATGTATTTTACTGGAAATTTAGGTGACAGACAAAGCCAAAGGGGCACAAAATTGTTACGTGGATTTAAACGACGCACAGTTTTTAGTTACAGATCTCTATTATTTATTTATTTATTTTTGCATAAAGATCTGTAATGTGTGCATTGCATCCTTTAACATTGGTACCATCAATAAAATCATGCTGAACCAACTGCGCTCTGGTCGCTCTGCTTGAGTGTCTCATGTGGGGAAATCTGCTGACGGGACAACTGTTAGTCATGCTCTCCGCACATCTGGCCTTTATGGCGGGATGACAAGAGGATCGCCACAGTAACAAAAAAAAGCCAAAGGAAGTCCGGTTTGTACACGTAGAAAGAAGGAGCTCTGGTCAGACAAACCCAAAATCCAAGGTGATAAACAAGAGAAGCAACTATCACCTTCCATTCCATCCAGTTAAAAAAAAAGGCGATGATATGAATTGTTTTGGTCTAATCTGTACACACCCCTCCTTTCATTGGTTCAATCCACTTTTTTATTTGACTCTTCATCAGGTGACCCTGCTGGTGATCTGCGCCCTGGCTTTCCTGGTGTGCGTGGTGTTCCTGGTCGTCTATAAGATCTACCAGTACGAGCAGCCGTGTCCTGAAAGCTTCGTCTACGTGGTAAGAAAAAAAAAAACGTCAAAGCCCTCCTTCCCGTGTGAAATGTTTGACCCGAGTACCTGAACATCAGGAAAAAACGTTTGCGTTCTATGATCCCAAGTTAGCCTCGTAGGTTTTTCGCTGCAGGCTGAGCTGCAAACTGCGAAGTGTAGATTGGCTTTTGCCGTGCAGCTTGGCAGAGAAGGCTTGTTTTGCTTCACTAACCGTAACCTTTCCTCCCCTGTAACTTCAAATAGCCAATGAGTCATTGTATAATCCTGTTTTTTTTTTTTTTTTTTTAAATATCTAACGTGTGTGTTGTTTTGCCTCCCTCTGGAGCAGCAAGGCCGCTGCATGCCGACCGGGCTTTACGGCAACTATCCCCCTCAGGGTCCCGGGGGCCGCGGGCGCCTCTACACCTTCATCAACCACTACAACATGGCCAAGCAGACCATCACCCGGTCGGTATCGCCGTGGGTCACCATCATGTCTGAGGAGAAGGTAACCCAGCAAGAGATGGAGACCTCCCAGAAGCTGGCCTGAACATCGTTGGGATCCGGAAGGTGGCCTCTGCTGCAGAGAAAAAAGAAAAGAAATAATAATAATTATAATAATACGGTTGTGCCATTCAAGCAAACCTCGAGTCCAGTCGCTTTCTGTGGGTGAACAAAAAAAATTAATTAAAAAAAATCTAAAAAAAAACAAACAAACATCTTATCCCGCCTGAGGTGCTATGCTGCCTTGTTGATGTATTTTGGTCAGCTGGTGTGTACAGTCGCTGGAAATCTGTGGACGTTTTGAGCATGTTCTCGGCACAATGAGGCTCAGTTTGGTGGATTCCCGATTTGTTTGAATAGCATATGTTATTTATATATATATAAGAGTGGCCGACATGTAGAAAAAGGCCACAGAAACCCATGCACTGTCTTTGTACACACACACACACACACACACACGTGAAGATATTCACCTCAGCACCGAGATTGCGAGCCATCCTGTCCGCTTGGCTTACTGGAGCGCACATGCACGACAGCGGTCGGTCCCGCTTCCAATCTCGTTTTTGTTTCGTTCTCACCGACTTACCGGCATCTTTCCGATCCAAGTCCACCCGTGCAGAAACCTGTGAATGTCATGATATTGTGAAGCGTTAAGCCTCGATCTAACAGAAACGTACCAGCAAAAGAAAATATTTTCAACTGTGTTGTTTTCAAGTCCTCTCATGTGGACTTTATGATGATTGTTCCCATTATTCACATGGGCTCCACGTGCTTTTCTTAGCTGGCTCTCTGTATACCTTACCACTTACTTTTCATTGCACAACTTTGATGCTGTTGTATAATTAAATGTTTTTGTTTGAAAGTGTAGACACTGTAATGTGCAGCGCTTTACCTTTGGTCAGTGTCACCGCAGATGGCGGCCCACAGCCACCAGAAACAGTTTTTTTTTTAGCCTGATGTCGTGCAGCAATCTGAACGTAGTGGCTTCTGCTCTTGCTTTTTCTTTTTCCCTCTCTGTATTTGCCAATTAACTTGAACCGTCCTTATATATATATATATATCTATATATATATCTCTATATATAGATATGTAACTTTTTTCAAGCGATGTGATGACTACCATTGAAGTGCATTTGCTACATGAAAATGTTAAACCAACTACTGAAATAAAGTGCTTTTATTTCAAACTGATGCCCAAATGTTAAAAAATAAAGATTAAAACAATTTCATTAATTACTTGGAGAGAAGTTGTCTTTTTGGCGAGGATGAAATGAATACAGCTTACAGACAAGGGGATACATTTTGGGCCTTTTATTGTGGAGTTTTCTGTAACACACACAGGGCTGAAATTAAAGACGGGCTCAAACGTAGCTGATGTTTTTGACAAATGGCTTTTAGCACGTTACAGAAAGACTTTTGCTTTTTGCAGCCATTAAAGGCGTGGTGTGTTACCAACTGGATATTTGGTAGTTTTACACCTATTCTGTAGCTTATCATCCGGGTTAAGGTCAGGGCCATTTCAGTGGAAGCCTGTTTTGTCCATTACAAAAACAGGTTTGACATGTGGTCAGGAAACCTGTCCTGATGGAGGAAGCTGATCAGGTTTAAGTACCACACTATCTTGTTGATCAGAGGTGTAGCTGTACAGTAGAGCTTGGAGCTGGCCCTGCTTCCTTATAATCTATCTCTTGCCAGATGGATGTCGTTCTGCCAAACGGCTCCCCACCTCCATGTGGACTCGCTGCCATTGGGAGAGATTTCAGTACCATATAAAATGGACGAGCCAATCAGGATCGTCGGGTGGCATTTTTGTAGATGTGCGGTATCAGAGAAGCAACTGTTTGGATTCAGACTACAATGGCGGCTCGCAGAGAGGAAGCAAGCAGTAACATTGATGCCATTTCATCAGTGTTCGATTTACCAAATATTAATTCTTTGAAATAACACCAGAGAACAGCTTTGAAGGCTTTTGTTAGGAGAAACGATGGTTTTCGCCATTCTCCTAACCGGGTTTGGCAAAAGCTTGTAGCACCTCAGTAAAGATCACGGAGAAGTGGTTCGTCCAATCATATGCAAGGACTTTTGATGAGGCCCCATCCTTCTGAAAAACATCCCAGATGGATGTGTGGAGCCGTGTAGAGCTCAGGGGAACTGCATCCATCTGGTGACATGGATGCAGTTCCTTCCTTACGCCACCCACAGCAAAACAAACCATCAGCCACCACCATGCTCTAACGCAGGGAAAGCTCACTTATAAAGAGGCCCTTCTGCAAAGTCAGCGACTTCATGCAGCTGGCTCGGCCTTGTGGATTAGACAAACCTTGTACTAATAGGCATTATAACTGGGATTGACTGTAACTGAATATGAATCTGTCTATGCAACTGGATTCTATCTGAATATATACATTTCTGAACATGGGTTAAGCATATTTGTTTTGTATAGTGCATCAAGATGACACTTGTTGCAAGTCGGCATTATATAAATAAACTCAATCTTTCATAGGTATGACAGAAGAACCTAATTTAACTAAATATTCTTGATTTTGAAATCTTTGGCTCCTCTGATCCTGTTGACGTTGAGCGGCAGCACATTTCAGTCCAGCCTGAAGCCGTGTATTTTGGATCTGGGGCCTCTTTGCGTTGCCTGTACCTTGTCAGTTAATTGCAATAATACACTTGATTATAAGATCTGTGGTGTCCAAGCTTTAAAAAAATCGCTGATTTGAAGTAAAGTTACTGAATTTGGAGGAAGTAGTTCAATATTTCATGCGCATTGTGTGACGCGCTGCTAGCACCGGCCCCAGCATTATTCAGCCACCACCACGCTCTACAGCCTCTACAGGCAACGTTATGCTCTCTTCTCTGTGGACAGAGATATTTGGGAGCTTCCAGTTTAAAATAGGCCGGAGCCCTGGAGTTATTTTTTTTTTTAATTAACATCCTGAACACTTTCCTTTCATTTGAAGGTGAGGGGTTCGGGTCCATTGGCTTAAACTTGTACATAAGTAGGCGTTTCAACAGGACAATGATCATAAATGCACATTACACAGGTTTTTGGGATGGATAAAGCAGGATAACAAACCTTTGAAGTTAACTTTGCAAACGTATAAATTAACATCTGAACAGAGCCGTAAACGCTGGGAGAAACATTAGTCCTATTTACAACATTAGCGTGAAATGATGCTCAACAGGTAATGCTCCTTAGCTGAGGAAACAGTGACACGCTGTGGCTTTCTGCAGATCTTCACCTTCCTGAACCTCCAGCCTGAATATTAAACACACTACCTTTGAAAAAAAAACAACAATGAACACATCCTGGATTACAATTCAAGTCCAACTGAAGGTGTTCGTTTCACAGAAAAAAAAAGAGTAGTGTTTCTACTGATTTTTATTTAATTTGAAAGACTAATATTTTATTATGTGGTAGGATTTACAAAAGACATCATCAGCAGCGGCAGGCAAACATTGATCGCTCTTTTAGTGGTAGAATAAGACTGATAATCCTCTGGATCACGTCTTAAACCGGATACAGCTCTCTGTCCACAGAAGTGCACTCCTCCATCAGCGCTCCCCTGAAAGTGCTGGGCAAAGACGAATAGATCTACATCAGGGGGGCGAACAGACCCTCGTCTACGCTCCAAGCCAGTCTTCTTCGAGAACAACTTGTCCACCAGCTGCAGCGCAGTGAGCCGTGCGTTCAGTCCAAAAGGCTGTCATGACGTCTTTATAGGACCGTCAAACAGTCCTTCGAGGGAGCCTCGTTAACTGTCGTACCAGTCCAGAAATAAGAGCGAGAAGGAGCACATGACGAGGAAGAAGAGGATCCACACTCGGAAGCCAGCATTGTTTTTGATTGCCTTGAAAAAAAAAAAAGCATAAAGTGTCATTAGTCACTTTATGACTAATACACAAACGAGCGGAAAGTGCCAGGTTTTAAATACCTCTCGAATGTCCTCATTGCCCTCTTTGACGTTTTCTGTTGCTCCCACAACCAGCTGGTGAATATTATCTATGTCGGTCTCCTGTTACAGGAAGACAAAGGGACAGCGGGCTTATGCACAGGTCTGCATTTAAAGTGGCAGAGAATGAGAGAATCCCACTCGGGTCGTCTTACTTGTTGGAGGACTTTTTCAGCAAAGATCTCCTGAAGTCGGGAAATCTCCACCACTTTTCCTTCAATTTGCCTGGCAGGTTCAAAAAGTGAGAATTAGAAATGATCCCGGGAACTATTCAAATCATACGTAGTCGAGCCTTTTTTCTTCCTTCAGCCAGGTGTGTTTGTTTCGGTGACCAGATCTCCCATAACCAAATGTGGGACAACAGGACGCTTGTGAGGGACCAAGTGGGACACGAACACTATGATGACATCATGCATTTTAATTTAACACAGATCGTACCTTACAATAATCAGTCTCTGCTTTGCCTAATATTGCACAACTATTAATTATCATGACTCAGGAGTTCATTAAAAAGGCATCATTTAACTTTTTCTGAACTTTAATAACGCAGCTCTCCCTGACGGTGACTGCAGCTCTGCATTCTTTATTTCAGACAAGAAAAATGTCAAGTAATGTGGACTTTCCTGAATGTGACCCAGTCAAATGTGGGACATTCTTTCAGTTTGTGGCTCAGCAGGACAACAGTGAAAAATGTGGGACAGTCCCGCACAAATCGGGACGTCTGGTCACCCTAATCTCTGTGTGTACAACAAATCATAAATTCCCTGTATTCCTGTCAAAGTAGTGTTCACCAGAACAAACTCACCTCACTTCATCCACCAGGCTGTTCATTTCGCTGACCAATTTCTGGTTCTCCTGTTCGAACTACATAAAAAAGAAAAAAAAAAAAACGTCCCATTTTCTTAAGTGTAAACCTCAAACCCCTAGTCGTATCGTTTCAGTCAGCTGACAATGCAACAAACGAAATAAGCCCTAAAGCTCTCCCATTTGTCTGTTTTGCTGTGCCGGGAATTATTATTATTATTTTACATCAGAGAACGGCTTTACATTCATGAGACATAAAGCTCATACAGCTCTACATGTTTGGGCTGTTTTTAAGCCTGATCCGTAACGTTGCCCACCATCTGGATTTCCTCAGGAGAGAGCTCGTCTTCCACTCGGCCCTCCTCCCACAGGCTGACGCCGTTGTCCTTCACTTCTGATACGTTCTTCTCTGCAACGAGGACGAAAGGATTGGTTAAAAACATTCTATATATATATATATAAAATATATATATATATATATATATATATATATATATATATTTGTGTTACACCTATATGAAATAATGATGCTGCAACACTTGAAAATTTGAATTTTGAACCTATGCCTTCTAATTTCTGCTTATTGTTAACAGGTAACTCTATTCCTGCAGGTTATATTTTACAGTCAATATCTTATTATTCAAATCAAGGGGAGTATGGCTCAAACTTATTTCACTTAATTTGGCCTAGTTTCTTCAGACTGGAAATGGCTCAAACAAATAAATAAGGATTTATTGTGCTAAAGACATCAATGATATAAAAATAAACAAAACTAATAAATGTAAAAAATACACTGCGATGAAAGTAGTTGCAAAATTACACCTCAGTAAATTAGAAAATCACTGAAGTTTATTTCAGTAATTTACTCAAGTGAAACTCATTTATTAAAATAGAATTAAACACAGATTATTCCCAATGTTTATTTCTATTCATATTGATAATAATGGTTTATAGCTAATGACCCCCAATCATGTAATATTCATTTACCTGAATATTACATAACACCAATAAAAAAATTGTCAACAAAAATGCATGCCTACTGAACATTACCTTCATATAATGTACAGTATATGTGCTCAGTACTTAATTTTTGCTTAGTGACCCTAATGCATGAATTACTGTATCAATGCAGCGTGACATGGAGGCGATCAGCCTGCATTTCTGCTGAGGTGTGGAAGAAGCCCAGATTGCTTCATAGAAGGCTTTTAGATCAGGCATAGTAATGTAAGTAGGACATCAATAATGTCCCAGAAAGGTTAAAAAAAACAAAAGAAGGAGCTTTAAAGGTGTGTTCACATTGGCACCACAAAGTGGTGGCTGCTGACGCTCACCTGACATACCGGCGGTCGTTTGCACAGCAGGCGACAAGCCAGAAATAAAGCAGTACAATGGCGCTATTGAGTGACACTTTCACTTCCCTGCCACTCCAGCCTCCTCACTCACTCTTTTCCAGCCTCGGTCCTTTCTGGACTTGTCTCGGTGCTATTAATTGGTTGAGTTATACAATCAGGCCGACCGCAGACCGCCACCATCAGTTTATCTTCCATGTTGAACAAAAACTGCTAAGTCTACGCCACAGTCTTTGCCCCACGTCACATTCAGTTCCTGATTGGTTGTTGTGGCGCAATGAGACACTAAAGTTCAGCTTTCTCAACTCCGACTACTGTCGCTTCGCATTCCTCGCAGGTTCCGTTTCGCTCTGGCTTTGCTTTAATCACCAAAATCAGGTTTTGCATTGGCAGAGTCGCTCTGTAGCCTCGCTTAGCGTCGCTGCCATGTGACATCTGCACATAGGGATGACGTGTAAATCTGTCGCTAAGCCTGACACATTCGCACTCAATGTGAACGCACCTTTAGAAGTCCCCAACAGGTTTCTGATGGAAACCCTGCATTAGCACCTAGCTTTGGGACAAAATGTCTAGACATTATTAGAAAAGGAAAAATACAGACAAGAGGCAGTGCTGAAGACTTCCAGAAGTTTTTAAAGGAAACTGTAGTAAAAGTAATAAAAGGCTTTTCTCGAAAACGGGCTCCAATATCTCAGAAATTAAAAAAAAAAAAGAAAAGTTTGACCTTATCTTATCACAACACCAATGTCTTTAAGTATCCATTGCTCTGGTTCCTATTGAACTCGGTTACTTACCAGCACTTTCCTCCTTAACAACTTTCTCCTCTGCAGGCTCCACCTCCACAGTTTTCTCCACTTTACCGGGATGCTCTGGTGCCAGTCTGGATCTGTAACCATTAAGTCTTGATGTTAATTGGCTCACCTGCAGTTACCAGAATCACTACGATCCCAGGCTAAAGTGTGGTAGAAGTGCTGGCATGAAGCGTGCACACACTCACAGTCTCTTCTTGTCCACCATCCTCTTGACTCTAATCGCTCTCTGCTCAGAGTACAGCTTACACACTCCTTAAGCGCAATGACAAACACAGACACGATTTAGCCATGCGGTCGATTGTCCCGAGACCCGGGTACACCGTTACAGAAAATTACCTTTCAGATACATGTCAATGAGGTCCAGCACCGCAATCCGGTGTTCCTTAATCTGAGCTGACGCCGCCTGCTTCTCCACTGCGATGAAAACAACTTAATCTTTATTCACAGACAAACGGATGTAAGCAAGCTACAGCAAATGTAACGAAGCAAAGACTCATGCAGGTACAGCCAGGTGAAAAAAAAAAAAAAACAGGAGACCCCCGCAGCTTCTTGTTACTATCAACCAGTTTCTGACATTGGTCTGACAAAAGTTGGACCCCCTCCTCGCTTTAAGCCGTGGGATGTTTGAGTGGTTCCTCATTTTAAGTCACACAACAGCGTTTTAACAGGAAACCCTAAGTCACTCAGATACGACTGTGTGATTTTAGCCATTTTAAGTAGAAACTCATTTCATCCTCCTGAGAAATTGCTTTTTTTTCCCCCTGCTACTTTTTTAGAGAAGATTTTCTGAAGTTTTGCTCTTTATAGTTTTATTTCTACTACTTGAATTCTTCAGTTTTGCATAACTTGATGTCAAATAAGTTAGAAAAAAAAACACAAGTGGTTGCAGGGTATCCTAATTGTTTCTGCCGACTGTATAGGAGAACTTCAACCATCCAGCAGATGAACCGAATCCAACAGAAACCTTCATTGCGTAGCTGCTTGATGGCTTCAGAGCAGGTCCTCATGAAGATCTGAGCATCCTGGTCAATCTGGTCTCGCTCGCTGTCGGTCATGCGGCTGAGATCTGTTGAAATAAGACTACAATAAAAAGAAAACACGTTCAATTAGGAACAGACTTAGGAAACAGCTGATCTAACTCATTTTGGTGACAACCTACCACTGACGATAATATAAAAAAAAAGCACAAAACCCCAAAGAACACTACAAGTTGTAATTCAGCACAGATGTAAAGGTGGACGATGAAAGTAATCAATCATTAAACCTAAAAGCTCAATAATTCACTCATATTTCACTGAGTAATGTCCCAACAATTGTTTTATGGTAGAGATATTGTAATATGCTTTTGATCCAGCAGAGGGCACTCTAAGGAGCCTTTATCAGCACTATAGCTTTTGGTGCCTGCTGCGTTAATGGACACCAGGAAGAAAAGCTAAGATTTCTCCCACAAAACCATCTGAGAAGGTCAAAGTGTTGTTGGGTTGACGCAGCAGATGGACAACTAATTAGAAATCTCACCAGTGTTAGATGTTTAATGCATTTTGTATGATTTCCTTTTTTCCCCCCTAAATGTGATTTTTTAATATTGCTCTACAATGATCAGAAACTGCCTTTGTTAAACAATCTTTCTGTAAGAGAAAGGAGAATTTTAAACTCACAGCTCTGGAGTCTCATTTATAAAAACATTGTGTAGAATCCATACTAAGTATATGTACAGCAAAAAATTATTAAAAATGAAAAAAATGTATCTGATTTAATAGCATTTTATAGATTTTATATCAGAATGCAATGCATGGGGTCTAAAGTAGAATATTGGCTAATTATCCCATTTGCAAGATCCAGCAGTGCCAATGCATCCACCCAGACGAAATGTTACGAAACTTTTATCTAAGATGGCTTATGGGCATTGTTTTTATTTATTTGAAAGGTCCTTGCATATAGTTAAGTGGCGCTGTGAATAATCCTGCGGTTCTGAATGTTTATGATGCAGTTGGTCTATGATTAAAGTCCATTATGGAGCGAAATTTAACGTTGTCATCAAGCAGTTTGGCTGCAAATCACCACTTAACCATTTGTGTTGTCAATAATAATAATAATAAAAATAATCATCTTTATTGTCATTGCAACATGCATTCCAAAGAAATTTGTTCTCTGCATTTAACCCATGCCCTTGGGGATGCAATCTGGGGTTAAAGGTTTTGTTCAGGGAGCCAGAATGGCAGTCTGTGGGAGTTGAACCCAGAACCTCCGCGACACAAGTGCAACCACTAGGCCACCACACCCCCAAAACGAGTGTACGCATGGGTCAGAATTATGTAATCCCAACTTTTGTGTGGAAAGCGACATATGCAGGCTTTATAAATGAGGCCCCAGGGCTGGGTGTTAAAGAAACAAACGTATCCCTGGCTTTTTTTCTGCTACTACTGAATGCTGCTGCACTAAAGCCACTTACAGTTCTTAATATTTTCAGTAACGCTTTTCCGGCAGAGAATTTATCAACAAATGTCTCAAAGTAGAGCTTACTCTCCATGCCCACAGCAGCATTCACAACCCCCCCCCCCCCCCCCCCCCCCCCAAAAAAACCCCCAAAAAACTCAGAAAGCCTTTGAGCCAAGGAAAGGCTGGATTAGTCCCTGGGCGTGATTTGTTCTACACTTGGTTGAAGCTCAATTATTCCAGACAATTAGACTGGAGCCTGCCACAACAGACCACCCTACTCGCTGCTGACCTTTCGCCAGCGCTCGCTGCCACCAGCGCACTCTCACAAACACGACACATACGCACTTATTTACATACAGAAAATCTTTTTTTCACTGCTGTCAGATTTTAAATGAGACTACATGTTCCCTGTTTTAGGCCAAATGGAATTACCAAAATGATTCCTATCTCCCACATGCCAGAATATTGAGAGAGTCAGAAGTGTACGTACAATAAGATTACCACACCTCTAAGAATGCTTTTGTCAAAGCCAACATGACGACATCATGTTAGCTTTGTAAACTACTGGCAGCTTAATCCACAACATATGGGTTAAATAAAAGTACACCTGAAGACGTACTCTGTTTCGTTTTGTGACATCGTGGGAAAAAAAATCAAGAGAAATCAGCACAGAGAAAGGTTCCATTACTAGAAAATTTACATAAAATGCCAGATTACAGTTTATAAACGCACAGAGACCTTAATGTTTGGAAATATGTCCTGTGGTCTGAGGAAAATAAAACTGACGTGTTTGTCCATGATGACATTTGGAGGAAAGTTTTGTGGCGTTTTGCTGCAGGAGGGACTGGTGCGCTTCACGGCATCATGAGGAAAGAACGTTAGGAGGAAATAGTGAAGGGATATCTCAACACACCAGAAGGAGAGGTTAAAGCCTGAGCACCAGTAGGTCTCCCAAATGGACAATGACCAAAAGAATATCATCGAAATAGTTAAAGCGGCTGAAGGACAGCAAAGGAGCGTCGACCCCAGTTCACCACAACCTGTGGGCCGAGGTGAAGAGGCACGTGGGAGCAGGGCGGCCTGGTTCTGCCAGGATGGGTGAGAAGCTCGTTGTAGGATATCCAAAACGTTTGACCAAATCATACAGTTTAAAGAGTATTTCAATCAAATATTAAGGAAATACATTTGAACTTCAATGAAAAAAAAAAAAAAATCTAATTATTCTGACTCATTTTTCTGACATTTAGCATGGATTAAAATAGCAAAACTAGTCTAAGTCTGATTTATTGTCAGGCAGTGAGACAAAATGTAAATTAACACAAAATGCATGTAAACATCTGGCTTTAATTGAATATGCGGGGTTTTTTTTTTTTTTTGGTCCGGTCATCAGCGGCACTCTTCCGGGCTCTGCGTCGGGTTACTGCAGCAGCTTACCTTCCGGCGCTCACGTAGTCTTTCCTGTGCTGCAGCAGGAAGTCTTTGAGCTTCGAGATGTTCGTTATCTGCCGAGACAAAGAAGCATTAACACACCTCCACACCTCCGCGTCATCGAGTACGACTGAAACGGGTTACACGTTTGTTTCAGAGGGACTTTCATTCAGGCAAACGGAAACACGTTTCCCCCCCGCCACGCTCAGGCAGGGCCAGAGTAAAGTCGCGTTCGGTACATACACTGGATCTGACAGGTAACCTAATTCAGCCAATCTGACGTCTGTTTGACGTCTCAATATTTACTTACAGCAGCTCATCAATCCCTGAACATAAGAAAACTCCGACCAGCAATTTCCTCAATTAGCAGCTCTCATAAATAAAAACATGAGCCTCTGCGTACACAGCGCCGACAGAGCCATCTCTAACAAGCATTCAAATTATGATATATTTATCGTAGCGAAAATGTCTGTGTGTGTTTGTGCTTGTGTGTGTGTGTGTGTGTGCACAAGGGAAACCAGAGGAAACTTGGTTCGCTCCAATATTTGCCGTTGCAATTTGGTCAAATATTAAAAAAGACCAAATTGCTTCCCCCGTCGGCAGCGCTCCCCTGGCAGGGTGCGAGCGGGGGCCTGGGTGCACACACAGCGGGCTCTGTTGGGTCCAGCACACGACAGAGCTCAGACAAGGCCTGGACTGAAAAATGACACAATGAGTTTGCCTGTGACAGCAGCCACAGAGCTGGCGTGGCGTAGGGGGGTGGGGGGGGGGGGGGGGGGTGTTTGGACAGCTAGACGACGCTGTCTTCAACCTTCAGACTTCTCACTCTAACAACCTCAATTATCAAATTGCCTTGGCTACTAGAAGTAACCTGGCACCCGGGTTTAATGGCGGCTCCCAACATTCATTCCGCGCGACGTGCCGACCCGAAGCGGATTTATTAAAGCTGACGTCTGAGAAAGGAACACGTCCCCCGTCCCCCCCGTCCACCAGTCCCCAGAGAAAGAGACAAACGGGGTTAACGAATTTGTCTGCTTACAAAGACAACAGTGATGCAAGGCTGAGCGCCAGGAGGGGCACGCAAACACAGGCAGGGGCAGCTGAGGTGAGCCTATCCTTGTAATAATACCATTAATTGAGGTCAGGAGCTAATTGTAGCTCAGTGTGACCGAGTTCAGAGCGGGTTAAAGGAGAACAGAGCACATCCTGTGGACCAAATTGTCAAGCTCTTCTCGGCAGATGAGAGAGGAGGACTCGTCTTTTTACCCAAAGAGGCCGACGGGCGTCACGGAGACGACTTTCTGCTTCATGGTTTGTCTTTTGAGGTCGTTTCAGTATAAGAAGTTCATCGGCTCGATATATTATGTCTTCTGCAGCACAACTCTAAGTTAGTTGAGCAACAGAAAAATGGCGTTAAATGCTAAAAGTATTCATTTATTCACAGTGCTCTATTCATCCTCTCACCAGCACGAGTGGCTTTTAATGATGCGTGGGGGACATTTCTTTTTTTTTTTTTTTTTTTTAATAGTGGGACACTGACACCGGAGACAAGTTTAACAAAAGCCAGAATGGAGCTCACAAATTTTTATTTGATTTCTTTAACCCCCAGGGTACAGGGTAGACATACGGGCTCACATGTAGAGCTTAGGGGTGCAGGTATAGATTATTTTATCTTCATAAATTAATATACCTCAATAAATAAGTGTCTTGAACTAAAAAACAAACATTTATAGTACATTTTAACTGCATTGTAAATGTTTTTCTTTATGTTTCATCCAATTTAATGGTGACAACATGGAAATTTAGTAATGAGGTATTATCTATCTATCTATCTATCTATCTATCTATCTATCTATCTATCTATGCATGCTTGACAAAACATTAGGCAACATAACTAGGAATGTAACTTTTATTTTGGTAATTGTTTAATCTGTGCATTATTTTTTGATTAACAGGTTAATAAACAATAAAAGTTTTTTTGTTTTTTGTAACTGAAATTTAACCAGGTGAAGCTTAAACTAGGCCAATTGAGGAGTTCTGGATAGAGCATGTTTATAGACAAAAGTGTTTTCAAAATGTATATATTTATGTACAGACCTAACTTAATTACTGCTCTGAGTGGGTCTTCCTTTCAGCAAATTACATATTTTAGAGTCTTGAGACCCCAGTTAACGATTGGTTTTGATTACTGAATTAGTTGATGATTATTTCAATAATCCAATTAATCACGATTAATCGGATTGTTTCAGCGCGAGTAGAGCTAGAATGCAGATTCATGTTTAAAGTAACTTCTTAATAAATTATTATTATTATTATTATTTTACAAAGTAAGCAGGTAGGGAAGGGTGTTTTAAGGAGGGGGGGGGAAGACATGTGGTGAATGACCTCAGGCCGGAATTGAACCCGGGTCAGCCGCGTCGAGGACTAAGGCCTCTGTGTATGGGGTGTTCTCCGATGGCACAGGGGTAGTGACCCTTATGAGAAGGCTTTAATTGCTATCAAGATTTCTCCAATGATTTTGAGAAGGGTATAAATTGGACAGGCCATTTTTATTAAACGAATATTAAAACTGACATTTGTTTTATTTTCTTTTCCTTTGAAAGTTGCCTGACGTTAGAAACACACTTCTTAGCTGAAAGAAAATAATCAAAAATCTAAACCTGCCCTGGTCATGAGTAATGTTGGGTTTAACGGTGCCACCACTAATATTTGACAGAACCCTCAGCCTCCATGTAACAATCAACAGGATGCTGGCCTTATTGTCCGGATCTTTGACCAGTTTCATTATGAGATTGTGTAAATTGGTTAAAGTACTTTATTTAAGCTGGTTGCCACCAGGCACTGCTTTCTTTTTCTTTCATTTCTTCCAGGTTTAGAGTTGGTGGTATTCCAAATACGCAAACATTCATCCTCTATCTGTTTTAATGTAGGGGTAAGCCTTCCCTCTTTTATTATTCCAGCCACTTTTTGCCATGCCCCAGTACCACCGGCAGTGAAAGAGCCCCGCTGCATAATGCTGCCACCACCATGCTTGACAGATGGTTTGGTAATATTAGGTCTAAAAAGCCTCACTCTGACTCCTTTAGTCTTACTTTCGCTATAGTCAAAAGCTTATGCTTCATCTGCTCTGACAATAAAGCCTTTCTCAACAAGGCATCTGGCTTGTTGCAAATCCCAGTCGGGTTTGAAGGTCCAGCTTTTTCCCCCCTGCCTGGCGTCTTCTCAGTCCATGCTGATACTAGACTGGCTTCCGCATCTACCAGTTTATGATCAGCTTGAGGATTAGCAGTTCCTGGGTTATTCTCGATTAACCCAATAACCACCTTCATTTGGTCGGAGAGCTGGCTGTTCCAACAGCACAAAGAGCAAAACACCAGATTACTGGTTCTGGACTGGATAAACCAGAATAATCACAGCCTTTTTAAAAAAGATGCACATATCCAGACAGAAAGAAACATCCAACCAAACATGTGTGTCGTATGTATTTGAGGCTGTATATATAAATTAGATCCTATTTGAAAAAATAAAAATAAAAATCCATAATAAATTTAAACGTATTCATTACAGTTCCTGGTAGTATTACAAGTCCTTTACAAAAAAGAAACGTTCAAATTGTTGAATAAACCCCCTAAAATGAACAAGGCATTCATGCCGATGATGAGTCTATGTAAAACTGACTGAATCTGGAAACGACGCGTAAACCCTCCAGTTTCTGTTGGCCTTTACCGAGACATAACTCCAGTTTATGATCACCAATGACTTTGGTGTGTCAGTGAAGGCATTTCTGCAGTACATCATCATCATCATCATCATCATCATCATCATCATCTGCAACGTGGCATGAAATGACCAACGCTAAGCAGCAGCTATGATTGTACGGTAAGGTCATCCTCACCATATGTCTACACATTTTAGCAGAAAAGGCTCAACAGATAAAAATGTACACATACAAGAAAAATGACACAATGGAAGCACATTTTCTAATTTAAATGCTGTTTTAAAGTTTACTTTTCACCATAAACTCTGCTTTCTGTGAGCGGTTAACACCGGCCACTTAGCTTCCTCCGTATGTAGAGGCAGGCGGCGGTAGTGCAGCTTTTAGTCCAGCAGGCAGTGCCAAATCCTCAGTGTTGAAACCGGCTGAATCAGCAAACCATGTGCACAAGTTTTTCTGGTGGAAGGCAGGGGAGTGTGGAGCCTGCTGCTCTGGGGGCTGAGCGGTCTCCTGTGTGTATACATTGGAGCTCAGATTCCCAGCGCAACCTCAAGGGTTTGCAGGGGGTCAGAGGGATCAATTGCTCTTGTAACTTAAGACCTTAAAGAGCAAGTAATTCCCCAACAATGAGGAAAAGGGGGTGGCCCTGGTGCGCGCCGCTCACCATAAATGCGTGCAACTGAGAGCGTGTGTGTGTTTGGGTGCAGCCGACAAAAGGTGGGTGCGAGGCAGCGCTTGCAGCGGAGGCAGGAGGAGACAGTCTGCCGGGCTATATCTAATCTCGTCATCATCAAAGACCCCCACTTTACCTCCTCACTTTCTCCTTCCCCGCTGCTCCCCTCCAGCCCTGGCTGAGCCCAAACAAACCATCAGGAGGGATTATTATGAGGAAGAAAAAGGAAAAGGCTTAGCAGGCAGATTTCCAAAGAGCTTGGATGGCTCTTTGTTTTTTTTTTTTTTGCTTAAGACAGGTAACTGGCAGAATGCGGCGATGAGCGCACCGCTTCGCTTTAAAGACCCTGACTGCGTGGTCCTGACCGTGGGCTATCCGTCCTGACGCCACGGTTGCGCCGCGTTTAAATACGCCGGCCTTTTTTTGCAGGGAGACGCGCTTAGGACCGGGGCGACATGTTGACTTTGTTACCATGTTTATGTCTGACTCACTAATGGGCCCAGTTTGTTCTTCTCATGTGTGCTCGGTTAGATGGTTTCACTCAGCTTGGTAAACAAACAAAATCTATGATAATTATGGTGGCTGGCTTATTTATACGTGGTGAAATGAATCTTTCTTGATGCACAGTTTTATTGTATCAATGTGGTATTACGGCATAATTCAGTAAATTAAAAAAGGTGTGGGCCTTGATGTGGCTCCCAGACATGGATCAAACTTTCAACTTACTATTATTCTAATGACACATACAATATGGGTTTTATAATGAATTGATCGTTTGCCTTCATGGAAAACATAAGAAACACCCACTTCAAATTTCTGCGTTTGACATATTTTTGCATGTACTAGGGTTGTCTGGGTGTAAAAATATTTTTGTCATTATTTAAAAAATAATGGACATGGTGGGATTTGTGGTCTGTGGTTTAACCTGAGGGAAGACCTATTTGACTGTGAAGTCCAGATGATTTGGGTATTAAATCTAGCGCCCATCACCAGCCTCCAGGTCAGTTTTTCCTCTCGGTTTAGTGTTAATGTCATTTTAATATTCAAATAATAATGATAAAAAAAAAAAAAAAAAAAATCACATCACATCACTGATACAGGCGGTAGGGTTCAGAGCAGTTTCAGTAGAAACTGGCTTGATGCATTCTCCAGCATCTCCCGTTAACACATTTCATAGTAAACATATGCAAAGGCCAACAATGTCACATCCACCTAAACATAAAAGAAAAAAAAACATATTCAGGTTTTCTGCACGTTTCAAGGGGTCAAAGTTCAGACGTTTTGATTGAGATAAAATAATTGAACATCTTTATTCGTTTGATGCAAATTTCCACAAATTTTAGCCCTGAAAAGGCAGATTTATGAATTTATTGGAGATTTGTCTGCTGTTGTCTGGCTTTATAAAGGAAAGCTACAACAACAGCAGACTGCGAAGAGGACGGTTGGATAAATGGATGGAAAAATAAACAAACGGATGGATCAAAGTATGGAAATGGATGGGTGTACAGAGAGGTGGAGCTAGACGAAAGGATGGATGAAACGTTGACAAATGGGCGGAAAAAATAGATAAAAACTCATAGTTTCCCAGACTGTGTATGAATGCTGCATTTTACTTTTTTAAGACCCTAAGTCAGTTTTACACAGTAACTCAGAAGTAGGTACACTCCTCCCATTTGGTACATATTTTTTCCATCTTTTCATGGGACAACTCTGAAATTATGACACTGATATAATGCAATGTAGTCAGTGTGCGGCTTGTAAATTTGCTGTCACCTCCAAATAACTCAACACAGTCATGAATGTCTACATTGCTGGCAACGAAAGGGAGTATCACCCCTAACTAACAGGAAAAGTCCAACTTGTGCCCGCTGTCATGTGACTCGTTAGTGTCACAAGGCCTCAGGTGTGAATGGGGAGCAGGTGTGTTAGACTTGGATTTTCTTCGCTCTCACGCCCCGTAATATTGGTCTAGGGAAGTGACTACTCTCTAAGGGTCTGAAAAACACATTTTGCTGCTCTACATAAAGATGGCCGAGGCTATGAGAAGGTGCTGGACATATAAGCAAGTCTCCAGACCTAAACCCTATTGAGAATCTGCGCAGCGCCATCAAACTCAAGGTGGAGGAGCGCTAGGTCTGATGTCTTTCTCACGTTGTCACGGAGGAGTGGAAGATGATTCCAGTGGCAACCTGTGAAGCTCTAGTGAACTCCAGGCCCAAGATACTCAAGCCAGTGCTGGAAAAATAATGACGACACAAGATATTGACCCTGTGAGCCCAATTTGGACATTTCTACACGCAGTGTACTCCCATTTGTTACTTGCTGTTTAGACATTAATGGATGTGTTGAGTTATTCTGAGGGGACAGCACATTCACACTGTTATCCAAGCTGTACATTGACTACTCTACAGTGGATCAAAGTGTCATAGTCTTCAGTACTGTATAAATGTAGTCAACTTTATTTATTCATTTTATAGTAATAGCCATCAGTACATATATTCATAGTACATATTCACCTGTAACCTCTGTTATAATAACAATCATCTGTAAATTATGCTATTGTACATATCTGTAAAAACTCTATTTATAGTAATATCCACCTGTATATTATATTTGGTACATATCCAGCTGTACATTTAGTTCACAATACTAGTTATCTATATATTATATTCATAGGACAAATCTATCAGTAAAACTCTGTTTATAATAGTATCCATCTCTATATTTATTCAGTAATAACCCATGTCCTGTACTTATGGAACCATTGTTTATCCTGCACCTGCTGCTATTGCACTTCTGGTTAGACCTAAACTGCATTTCGTTGCCTTGTACCTGTACCTGTGTAATGACAATAAAGTTTAAATCTAATCTAATCTAATCTAACTTCAATTGTTGTTTACCAATGTTAGATTAGCCGTGGTGCATTATTTGATCCACATCAGTTACCTTTTTTAAGCCCCAGACGAAGTACTCGGCTGAAGGGTGCTCAGACAACACAGATCTCTGGACTGGGTCTGAACCCTAAGTGTCTTTTACAGGAGCATCAATACTTCAAGTTAAAACACAACATCTGCATGTTGCTGGTGATGACAGTGATTTAAAATATATATATATATATATATATATATATATATATATATATATATATATATATATATATATAAATAAAATTTTTTTTTTTTGGGCTAATGCAACAAGAAAATTAGGATTTTATTCCTCAAACAGACAAAAATCCTATTTCAGGAATAGACATTTCTTAAGGAGAATATCAGTCTATAGCGGCTTTGTCCCCCCCGTCCCCCATACACACTTTGACTCCGGCAAAGTAATCTGGATTTATGAGTGCAATTAGGTTGTGCTTGTCTCAGTCCAGATTAACACTAAAACATAGGAAAAGAGATAAGGAGAAAAATGCTTTAATCGTGATTATTTAGTCTGCATATTTGTAGCCATGGTGCTAAGTGGAATGTAAAATATCACTGGATCTATTCCTTGAACAGTTTTTCCCCATCATTAAGCATCAAGTGCTGTGTGATGATAATCGGCATTCAAATAGGCTTAAGAGCAACGGCTTTCAGAACCTAAATGTGACTGAGGTTATCAGACAAGGAAAGCACATTTCTTATTTCCTTTAAGACATTATACACACAACTACAGAAAAAAATTATTAGAAAAAGCAATTGTTCAGTTAAAATGTTTCTTGTATAAGCTCAACTTTTAAAGGCAACAAACTTACCCCCTTAGCATTGCTGATAAAAAAGCAACAAACTTAGATGAATGCATAACCACAGCTAATAAGACCACACAATATTCCTACTGTTCAGCTAAACATTAGAAAATGCTGTAGTTTGAGAAAGCACAGTAACTAAAGTACTTAGCAGTCCTCAGAGATATGAGCTGATCAAGATGACTATGTATGTGTTTTATTTGAATAGTGGCTGAAATCCTGTAATTTCATGATCAAGTAGGCATGCCACTGTCATTTAACAATGTCCTATTATAGAGACGATGAATAATGATTATTTTCTCAAACAAAAAGCTTATAAAGAGACCTGTTTTCACATACATTTCAAAATTTGAGCCCCAATATTCCAATCTTGTGACATCTTGAAACCATTAAGACTGTAGAGCATTTGATGTTCTTATTTTAATAATAAAAAAAAAAACAAATAGAAAGTGAAAGTAGATTATACTTGAAACTAACAGCAGGGAGGTTCAGCAGACTAATTATGACACCATTTACCAGGGTGCATCTATCCAAAATACCGCTTTACACACCCTGCTTAAGCTGCAGCATTTTGCACGTTTAAATGTTTTCGGCCATCAACATTTTATCAGCAGCCCTGGTAAAGACATGTAAAAACCCTCAAAATTAGTTAACCCATTTGCTGTGGTTTCCTAACAGTAAATCTGGACATCATGTGACCCTCCTTACAATTACTTTTAAAATAATGCTCCGATCACAGAAATGTTTTTAGGTGTAGCCTTTTTTTTTTTTTTTAACTTATGAAGATCACAACCTATTTGCCTTACCTGAATGGCATGTTCTCTTGTCTTTCCCATTTTGAAGATTAACTAAGGGAATAAGGTGTCTGTGTCATATTATAAGTACACCTAAATATAAGCTCTGAAACTAAAGTAAAAGCACAGATTGAGACGTTGTTTTATTTTATAGGAACTGCACAGCGTGGCTGACATTTTGCTTATCTTTGCAAACGGTACTATATTAATTTATACTCTTTAGTACAAGTGCATTGCTTTTTTTAATGGAAAAAAAAAACATTAAACAGGATGCAAAAATAAACTAGTTTAACAACCCTATTGGCTCAACTAAAGAATTAAACTTTAAAGTCTGTCAAAAGGACAACGTGTTTCAAAACTAAAACAATCATACATCCATTAAGGACTTTTTCCAGATGCCTCTTGTTCCTCGTTCTGACCTCATATTACAGCATTTTTTGCGCTTTCCTGACTGCATATTCACTTGCTGCCATTTTGTGTAGGGATGCACCGATATGAACATTTGGTCTGATGTCGACGTCCGATATCAATATTGCTGTTATATCCAATAACCCGTATTTATAGAAGTGTTTGTATAATCGACAGAAAACTGCTAGCTGAATTTTTCTGTGTGTAGACTAGACTTACACACTGCTTTAGTTTATGTCTGCTTCATTTAAAAATCCCACAATCCTGGCTGCCATGCGTCACTGTCACATGACCGAACAAAACCCCCACGACCAAACCCCTCCCATCACCTTTCCTTTTTGAAACACAGGCACAAAGGGCTACTAGATAGAACTAAACATCAGTTTTGTAATATTGACCCAGTTTTACTGTGCTCATCGCATCCACAATATGTTAAAAAAGATTACTAAAATTAACCGATAATAGGGCTGGACAAAAATTCAATAGCAATATATATTGATCGATAGACGTATATCGATGATAGAAGAAAAAGGGTCAATGAAAAGTTTAACATAATAACTGTTTTTCTTCCTGTTGCATTTTAGCCATGTAAGGTAATATTACAGTCATTACATTCTCCCAACCAATCACAAGACAGATCCAGGAACGCTCTGTCACCAAGCTCCGCCCCCGTCAAAGAGCTTAGAGAGCACGTGTGCTTTTTTTTCTTTTTTAAATACTAGCAGTTTTAGTAAAAGTTGGTTGAGTAAAGGGCTGAGTTTGAATTCAGTGTTTGTGTGTCTTAATCTAAAAATAGGTCACTAAGCAACAGTATCAAATAACCTGGGCTGCACTTAAAATATATAAATATATAAATTTAATTATTTATAATTCTAATATATTGATATCAATCAATATGATTTCTATTTTATCGATATGCTTTTTTTCTATATGGTCCAGCCCTAGCCGATACCGATGATGATGCTGATATATCGTACATCTCTAATTATGTTGCATTAATCCAGGATTGGGTGATTTAAAAAAAAAAAAAAAAAAAACAAACAAAAAAGTATTATTTTGTATCAGGAGAATCTTTTTTTTCACCTACTAAACAAATATACTTTATTAAAACGTAATAATTTTTTTCAGTATTACTTTATGCATCTGTAATAAAAGATTAATTCAGTAAATACGTTTTTTTTACGCATCTCTACATGGGTTGCCAGCAATAGGCCACAAAAACGTTTTGCTTTGTACTCCAAATGTACTTTGGTGAACTCTTTTTTTTCTTTTGCACATACAAAAATAATAACACCATTTGCTCATATCTCGTTTTTAAACAGCCAAGCGTTATTAGATGTCAAAATATTTCAATTTCATGTTCACAGGGATTTAGAACGATCGGCCTTGGTTTAGCGAGTCAAGTATAATTTGATCGTATTTGTACTGAAACTAAATCATCTTTCAAGAAAAAAAAAGTTAAGTAAACCAGATTAAGGCAAATGTTTTGAAAGTATAAGTATGCTGTTTTAGCATATAGGGAAGAGGATAATATCACGGCACGGTTTCAAGGGCTGGCTGCCGGCCACACTTTTCAGCATCTCGGAGGAAAACACAGCGAGACGGAGCAGGTTTTGGAACAGCGATGCTGACGGCACAGTGGGGAGCCCGGCGCTGTTTTCTACACCCAATTTAGCAATTTCAGAGTGACCTCCTCCATTTAAAGTTGAGAAGGGCAACATGCTGAGGGGAGTGACGAGGTGAGCGGTGAAACGGAGATCACAGCGTTCCACAGCGGCCCCTACGAGGTAAAAGGTCCCCCCGCCCCGACCAAACCTCATAATGCTAACACTGGCTCTCTTATTAGCCAATCAAAACAGGGTTTTTTTTGAAAATCACTTTGAAAGGAGCTACATTTCCTTTCTTGCTGAGCTGAATTTTGAGTGAAGAGTCTCATAAGACCAGTGTGTACTTGTCAACTTTGATGTTTTTTTTTTTTTTTTTTTTTGCTTTCTATTTCTGTGAGCCTTCCAATGGGAACTCGGGACGGAGAGTTAGTGGGAGAGTTATGCATGTCTTGAAGGGCACCCACATCTGTTGTGCATTAGGTGCCGGCCGTCAACATTGTTACTGGGGACCTAATTTAATATTTTCTCTGTTTTGATCTTCCACCTTTAATCACTGGCTCTTGGGAGGATCGGCTTTCCTCAAAAATTGTTTGAGAGCCGAAAGAAAATGTTATTGCAGCATGTTTATGGAATCATGCATGGGAAGAGGCGACTTGGGCAAAAAGAGAGAGAGAGAGAAAAAAAAAAAAAGAAGCTGCACATGTCAGGCTGCATAGAAAAGGGTGGATAGGCGAGTTAGGGTAAGGTGGCCGAAAACCACGGCATAACTTGAAGCAGTCGAGACATTCCAGACTTGCAATTTCAATTTCTACAAAAAAAAAAAAAAAAAAGAAACCTTCCACTGAGATGATCTGAGATGAGATCTACACCCGAGGAGCAGACAGCAGGATGAGGAGAGCGGCAGGGTAGGGGGTGCAATACCCAGGCACCACAGGATAGGTTCAGGTTTCTTTGGAAGCAGCAGCAGTGCTTTTTATTAAAAACTCCATTTCCAATATCAATATACCAAAAAAAAAAAAAAAAAAAAAAAAAAAGAAATTGTGCAGAGCCGCAGCAGCCGCGCCCACGTTTACCTTAAAGTGATGGTTGGAGCGGCTGGGAACGACCGGATGGCCTCTGCCTCCCGGGGGGAAAACATGAAGGGGTTCTCTAGGATGGCTTTGAAGACGTCTTTGTTCATGATGTCCATATGAGGACAAGGTCTCTCAGCGGTGGGAAAAACATTAACTGAGAAGAGTCTTTTCCGATCCAATCCGATACCCGAGCTAAGCGTATCGGCTGATACCCGATACCGATCCGATGCTACTGTTGAATAAATAAACCATGTACCTTGCCAGGCTTGAAATAAACATTGTTAAAAAAAGGTTCTGCATGTTCTTTAACACGGTGCTTTTGGGGGAGCTTATTTAAGTTAGTGGTGTTGAATTTATCAACCTTGCCACACCCCTTGCAACTTACGCACTGCAGATGCTGCATGTGGCAGTCGGACTTGTTGGCGTATTAAGTTTGAAATGTTTCCAAATAGCAGACTTGGCTCGGTCCGTCACTTGCTCCATGTTGCTCTGCGTTCGCTCATCGCTAGCTGCTGTGCGTGCTCTGAGTAACCGCTGTTACAAACATAGAAACGAAGAGACTAGATCGCCATATGTATTGCTTTGTACGATATTAAAAATAAAAGAAATTACTGAATCGGAATGCCGCATGGGCAACAATCATCCGATATCTGATCCAGCTAATTAGTCAATTTCGGAGCCGATATCCAATCCAGGTATCGGATCGGCGCATCTCTATTGCACACTACGAAGACAATTTACATCAAATGAGTAATTACATCTTTAACTAATTCAATCTCTCGTGCTCTGGGTCAGCCAAACCCTAGCCTCTTGTCCTGTAACCAGCAGTGGTCATATTGTGATGTACTGGCAAATGGGAATAAAATGATAATAATAATAAAAAAACGGCTTGTTAATGTTACTCTGTGTCATCTAACCCAGCCTGCAAGCTGATTTGATAAAGCGCTATACAAGTTCCATTTAACTTTGCAGCTCCTGCATTAGACACAGGCTGGTTGCTGGTAACACAGGTTTTAGTACGACTCCTGCTGTTTAAAGTACTTTTAATGAGAGGCCAGAGAAGGTGACTGGGGTTTGGTTGCTCCGTAGAGCACAGAAACACTCCCCCACTTGGCGCTGTGCACTGTCAATAAGCTGGCTGAAAGAAGGAACCTTGCACTTTTACAAAACATATTTCTGGTTGTCAAAAAAATGCTGGCAAAGCTTTATTTTAGTCTGTCAGCCAATTAATTATTTTTCTAAATAAACGGAAATATGGGAGGTGTATGCCGGTTAAACATGTTATTAATTAGACAAACAATAGGAAAACATTACATTTTAATAACTAAGGCAAGTGACTGCAACAATCGGCCATTCAGCAAATTTTCTAACGGTAATGACTGGCTTTGAGTTAAATAACAAGCGTGAAGATCTGAGCAAGCTTGATAAGGACCCAATCGGGATCCCAAGATATTAAGGACAGAACATCTCCAGAGCTGGATCCCTTGTTGGGTTCTCCCAGCCTGCATTGGTCAGTATTGGTGAAAGGCAAAATGGACAGGTTAACGGGCGACAGAGCCACGGGCAGGAAGTGGGGCTTAGAGACGCCTGTGTGGTCTGGAACGATAATTTGCTTAAGAAGTTAATGCTGGTTCTGAGAGGAATGTGTGAGAATACACAGTGCATCACAGGTTGCTGCATTTGGTGATAGACAGCCCCCAGCAGGATGCACAGGTGGAGGCAGTTTGATGTTCTACTAAGAAGACATGGGTGCTGCCATCCATGCGGATGCTACTTTACCAACCTCAACATTATTACAGACAATCTGTTGCAAACATCTTGGTGCCAGACACCACAGCACACCTTCGGGGCTCTAGTGCATACCGAACTTCAACACATCAGGGTGGTTTTGGCAGGAAAAAGTGGACCGTTAGGCAGATAGTCATAATGTTTTGCCTATTTGTTGTAAATGCCTAGGAAGTCAATGAATTTTTCTTGGTTTGCTGTTGCCATGACACGGATAACTGAGAATTTGCATCTTGGTTTTATTATACACCATAAATAGAAAGATGGGAATAACAGCGAAAAACTACATTATAACTATAACATTTTACCATTTCAGCTAAGCCTTTCTGAAATTTGACCTCCCCATAAAAAGCAGATGTTTAGACAACGTCTGTTCCAAACAGAGATTCTGTGTTTTTCTTTAGCACACGCCCATGGATGAATTGAAGCTGAAAGTGACTGAACCTTTGTTTATGACCAAACTAGCTGTTTTTTTAGAGTGTTGCGGAGAACTTTTGATCAACGCTGTGAAGGTTTACCCCACAGTAATTGGGCATCGTGTTCCAGCACGCTCTGCTTTGTGTAATCGAAAGACTATTGAATCAAGCCGCAACGTCCTACGGGAAAGATTTCACATGTTTACTCAGCGTTTGCTTGGCATCTATCAGGAAACATTCTACACTACGAATGACAACTTTGTCCCTGCAGCTGGCTGCTCCTATATTCCCAACTTCACCCTGCATTGCCCTGTTGGCATTCGACCAATTTAAGATCTGCATTATAAGACATTTATAACTATTTGTTGTTTAATCATGTCTGTTTTTCTTTTGTTGCTATATTAATCAAGCTGTTACTAGTAATTTTTTTTTACTTATTTTAGGATTTATGGATAAGTAAGTAATGCACTCCTAACCCTCGTTTTTGAGTGTGTTGCTACTCCTTTCGAATGTGCTGTCCCTCAGGGATGAATAAAGCGGGTCTCTTTGATTCATATCATAAGTTGGTATTTTAAGACCATCTCGTCTGCAGCTGTCGCTTTTGCTGCCATTGCTTGATTTGGGATTAGGATGCGGCATCAACAGCTTTTTGAGTTGCTCTAGCTGGTAGTAGTTCTGCGTAGTTCCTACAGAGAATTGGTTGTTGTTTGGCAACACTACAGAGGTTTATTGTTAAAAATCTGGGTCAGACAAACCCACGTTCGAATTGCATGTAGATGTAATCTGTAAACTAACAATCAACTGAATGCATACTTTCTTAGCCTGCAAAGGCACCAGATTCCATAAAATATGAAATATTATATTATATATAAATATTCTAATTTAAGGATTTAACTGCACTTTACTATGAAAAAGAAAACAAACATGTCTATTTCATGGCAGATTAATTTCTGTAGCCATTTGTTAACTTTGAAAATATCATATTCTAAAGTAAGAAATTATCTGGGTGCTGCCATCAGATTATACAATGCTGCACTATAACTGTAACCATAACTGTAATAACGAATGTGCAATTCTATTTAATACACTGTGCAATAATCCTGAAAGAAGTGACTTCTGCTGCTATTACACCTGAATATAAGGTTATGCCACCACATGTATATAAGTCACCATGAATGTACATAAGACATCCTCTGCCTTATTTCTATTTCTATTTTGTATTTTTATTTTTATTTTCTTCTCTACATCTTTTTGATCCACTGTATAAACAGGGACACACTGTATATAACTGATGCACATTGTCCTACTTTGGAACCTTCTTCTTCTTCTTATTACTGATTACTGAGCCCATGTGACATGCACATTTCTCCAATGTGAGATCAATAAAGCCTATCTTAGCTTAAATTATCTAACTGATTTTCCGAAAACCCACAAAAAGGGCAGATCGCTCATCAAAGTTTATTTAGTGAACATTTCATGGCGATATCTGTTTGAAATCATTGTTTTTCTTTCCAATATAATTTTGGGTCGCAACAGAATTTCAGCTTTTTTGAATGTCTTGGTCTCTTACCTACACACAGGATGTTGGTATAATTCAAAAGGCCTTTTTCATTTGAAAAATATTGCTAACATACCTGAAACAAGGAGACATACTTTTGTTCAGTGAGCTGCTGGTGTGTATTTGAATAAAAAATGTGGCGCTTGTTACAGTTGCTGCTCTGTTAAAGGCTCATTTGTTACAAACAGATTTAATTTCCTCTTTTGCACATACCCTGGACTAGACCATGGCTAAAAGGACTGAACTTCAGCATTTGATCATACCATTTTGTTCTTAGAATGGACGATTTTTAATCTTTTTTTGTTTTGTTTTTGTTTTTTACCTCCTGTTCTTTTTATTTCAACCTTTAAAAGCTGGGATATTTCTCAGTATGGGGTTCGCCTAAAACAACCGGGATGGTTCGGAAATATTGTAACTTCAGTGCAGAAAAGAAGCAGAGGCTCCTGAGCAGGGACGACTGACATCTGCTGTATTAACAGCTTTAAGATTTATAAGTGTTGTGCATCTTTCTGCACACTTAACAGACAGATATATCCGCGCAGACAACACTACAGGACCAGGTTTTACTGCTGTGGTCGTGTTTTGGCTCCGGCTGAATGTGCAGCACAGGCTAAAGCTAAAGCTAAGGCTAGCTTTGTAGACACTCACCACTTCCTTGGCCCTCAGCGAGAAGCCGCTCTTCGGTCGGCTCTTCTTGAAAAGCTCATCTTTGGCAGAGTCCACGTTTACTCCTATTGCCTTGTTCCTGGTTTTCACCGTCTTCACGCTGGCTTTGAACAGCAACGTAATGTCCACAGCCATGTCTGCGGGAGCGGCTGCAGCGCTGTAAACAAACCGACACGTCATCAGATGATGAGGTCATCGTCCCGCGACGCTCCTGAGAGGACAGGGCTCAGGTTTTAAACGAATGTCTGGAAGATGTTTCACAGACATAAATGTAGTCATCGTCCATTTCTTCTTATGTAATCTTTTGCTACTGTTAGCCAAGTTTTATATCCACAAATGTAAAACTATTATGATTAAACCCTTTTTTAAAAGGAAGCAACAACTTATTTTTCTACATTGTCCTCCTCCAATAACAAAAAAGCTATTAAAACTTTATCTTTATGCTCTAAATTCAAAGTATTTATGTATTCCTTTACATGCTGCTATGTGTAGCTTTACTTTATTACTATTACTATTTTTACTTTTATTCAGTTATTTATTATTTATTATATTTGTTCAAACCCCTGGCGATTGTTCACTAGAAATTGTACTTATTTCTTTTTGTATATTATAAGAAATATTCCAATAAAGTTTATAAATAAAAAGAAACTAAAGCCCATAAAAAAGTAAATAAATAAATAAAATAAAATAAATGTAGTCATCATCACAGAGGCCCTTTATGGAAAGACAGATCGCCTCGATGAATATTTGGGGTTGTTTTTGTTAAAACAGATATATTTTTGATTGAATCAGGGATAGATTGGAACTGGTGTATAATGCACCCCCCCACCCCCTCACCAAGGATTAATAAATAAATAATGTCATTTATGAATATTTCTATTTACGCAGAATTTCTTAGATCCTTATCTAGATTTGAGATAAAGAACTATAATAATAATAATAATAATAATAATAATAATAATAATAATAATAATAATAATAATAATAATAATAATAATAAGAATAAGAATAAGAATAAGAATAAGAATAAGAATAATGAAATAAAATAATTAATTACCCTTTGTCATCATTGACAGGAAAGGGTTATTCATATAAACAATTTGAATTTGAGGTAAAAAAAAATCAAATTATAAAAAAGATTATTTGGAAATTAGTATTTTAGCTCAATTTATTACACACAAACGCCACTTCACCAGGACCAGGAATGTTGGTAACAAACAATTCAATATGTATCCTAATCATCTAAAAGTAAATAATGTCCATGCTAATGCAGTTCGTAACTAGTTATGATTTAATTTAGCCCCTACACTGCTATTTGTGTTATTATTATCATAAGAATGATGCAAATGATGGTAAGAATGTAAACATAGCCTACATTTACTTTTTCTGTGTAGATTCTCTGTGTTGTGGGCGCCCTTTTGCTGTTCAGCTCTCTGAGTGCTATTTGTATGTTCATAAAGGGCTGGAAAAAGTGTTCTTCCCTTACAGATTAAAAAAAAACGTCTGACTTAAATTGTTTAGATTTTCAAACAACATGTCATATTAGACAAGTATAACCTGAGTAAATACAAAAAGCAGTTTTCACATGATGAATTAATTTATCAAGGGGAAACACGCTATTCAAACCAACCTAAAAACTGGTTGCCTACCCTTTGCAGCATCAACCACCTCAGGTTTGTGCCACATGGAAGGGCTGGTTTAGGTCATGCCAAATTTCTCCATTGGATTTCTCTCCAGACTTGGACTAGGCCACTCCCAAACCTCTCTTATTTTGTAACCCATTTAGAGGTGAACTTGCTGATGTGCTTTGCATTATACAAGAATTTAGAATCTTTAACGCCACTGTGTGTTATCATAGTGAGTTTTTTTTTAGACAGACCCCGGCTCAGGATAAACACAGATAACATATAACACACAGACACAACAGGACATAATATTTCCACACTTTTTTAAAAACATGATTTTTATTCAGTTAATTACACTGCTCAACATGCTTCCTGAGAAGTTTAAAGCGTGCAATTATACATTGTGCTGCTGCATACTAAAGTACCTAGATCACGAGCTGATGACTTGACATTCACCTTCAGGATTTTCTGCAAGAGGACAGAACCTTTGGTCATCCAGGTCCCCAAGAAGCAAAGCAGCCCCAGACCATCACACTACCACCACCATGTCTGACGTACAGAATTATGTTTTTTTTTATATAATGCTGTGTTTGCTTTATACCAGATATAACGGGAGGAACACATTTGAAGAAGTTTTATCATTGTCTTGTAAGTCCACAAAATATTAGTGTTCCACCTGCATTTGTGGATGCCATGGTTTATATTATGATATGCTGTGGTCACAAAGCCTTAGAAATGGCTTGAATCCAGACATTTATATGTCAATGACTGTTACCCATCTTATATTTCTTTAGATTTGGGCTTGATGTGTTACTTTTTGAGGTCCTTTGCTCTTTATGTTTTTTAGACAGAATTTATTTAATTTCAACTGCTAGTTTTTCAGCATTATTGTTTTAACATGATAATAAATTCTTCTCCTGAGTAACATAAATGCAATTTTATGTTATTCATGTTTCATCCCCTTCACTTCTATGGTAAAATTGGGAAACTGTTAATGTTTGATATACAGCATACCAGCACATACTTTTATAAAAATCAAGGTATGATTAATTCTGTCCTTCAGACAAATCTTGCCCCTTTTTTCCAATATTCCTCATAAATCTGATTATTTGTAAGTGACTGAGGTTGGCACCAAGATGTGAGCAGTGGGAGCCCAGGGTGTTGAATAAAAGCCTATTATTTGCTGTGTGGTTTGCTCATTTCCTTTGTTAGTGTTGTGCCAGACTCTGTTACAGCTGAGTGGAGAGACTGTCTCTCCTTTCCTTTCCTGCTATTTCAGCTTTAGCAGCTTGTCTTTTCTTTCACCCACACACTTAGCTTTGAGTGTGGGAAAAAAAGCTTGAAAGCCACAAACGTTGTATTAATATTTTCCCAGTTATACTTTTGCACTTCCAGCACACAAGTAAAAGTCTCTGTAATTTTATACTAAGCTTTATTAATTTACCCATTCTATATTAGTATGGCTATTCTGCTTGATTTTTTCCAATTAAAGTGTGATTTGTTTTCAAAGTGTTCCCTTATTTTTTAGGGCAGCATATTTTAAAAAGTCGTGCTATCTAAGAGTTTTTTATTTCTGTGAAAGGCTGAACCTTTGGGGTTACTTTGTCAAATTTATTTATTTCTTTTTTTGGTCTCAGTTACAATCACTCACAATAGGCTTGCTAAGATGGTATTTTATCCCTTAAAGATATGACAGTAATGGAACACAACATTTTTCAGGCCCCAGAGTAACTTTTGTGGTGTAGGGAAGAACAAAAAAACAGAGCAATCTGTTAATAATATTCATATACTATTATCAACAGATTTTTGATAATGTTATCTTAATAAGAGCAGTAAAAGAAATGGTCCAGTTTACCACGGCCAAGTAAACAGGAATCAGAATGATTTTTAGAAAGTAGCTATTTATGTGTATTAGATCCATGAAAGCTTTTCCTCAAAAGATCCAAAAAGATTTCTTTAGACGATGACTGTTCAGGACTGTTTATGTAAATTTTCCTGATACACAGTAAAGTACACAGCCTTTAAAATATATATTTTTCACATATTTTATAGGTTTCTTTTCTATTAGACATGGACTTTGTTTTTCAAAATATTTTACTTTTGCCTGAATCTTTTTCTAACAATTATCAACTCACTGCACTGTGCTGTGTGCTTTCGTACACAACCATCCCTCCATCCGGCCGTTGTTTTCCGCTTGTCTGAGATCGGTCCAGATAGTGGAAACAGGACCAATAAAGAAACCCAGAGATCCCTCAGTCAACTGAGACTCTGCAGCTCATTTGGGGGAATCCAAATGCATTCCCAGTACATAAGAGATATATTCTCCCCCACCAATTCAGAATCTGCACGGGCTTGGATCACACCTGAGCAGGAGCCTCATTGCTGCTGACAAACACTCAGGCCTTCTAGCCTCTCCTACTCCATTCTACCATCCCTCATGAACAACAAACCCATTTCCCTAAACTCAACTGATTGACCCCCAACCCAGAGGGAACTGTCTATGTTGTTCTGGTGGAGAACCACGGCGTCAGACACAGATGAGCTGAGTTTCACTACGCCTGCTTCACCCCCGTCTGCAAACAGCTCTGCTGCCAAGAAGATCATGGCCTGAAGAAGCCAGCAAACATAACTACATCATCTGCAAAAAAGCAAAGATGAAACCTTCAGGCTCACAAACCAGGCATACTTTTCTCCTTGGCTATGCTTTTACGGGATTTCCATGAACACCACAAACAGGATCAGGGACAAGAGGGGGAGTGGTGACCTAGTGGTTAGAGCAGGCACTTGCATCCTGGGAAAACTGCAAGTATCCATCCTGGGAAGGCTGCAAGTACCTTGGCTCAAATCCCGCAGACTGCCACTCTGGGTCCCTGAGCAAGACCCTTAGCTCTAGATGTTCTGATTCGGTCTGTCTGTCTGTCATTTCCCTGCTGCATTTTGTTCGCTTCCTTCACCTGTGATCCTCTGGCAGCAGCTTGTTTAGTTACCAGCCTACACCTGTCCGCCTGCCTTTTTATCCTGGGTTTCAGTCAGTCGGCGCCAGACTATTGAAAACTTATTGGAGAGTTTATGTCCAGTGTTTATCTCTGCATGCCTGCCTGACAAGCTTCTGGAAGTGTGATACCTTCATAGCAGGGAAACACTCAAATGTTGCAATTGCAGGTGTCTTGCAGGTTAATATTTTTGTTTTTGTATTAGAATCTTTGTAGGTAATTAAATGTAGTCAGCTTTATTTATTTTTGTTAGCTGTGCCTTCATTTACAGCATTGTTCAAAGTCCCAACTTTTCCTGTTGTTGGGAACCAGCTATGGATTTATTTAACTTTATATGTCAGTGGGAAGAGACTGAACAGAGCAATCCTATGACCTGGCATCTGGAGTTCTGCTTCGCCGGAGATTTTGGTTTCTTATCAAATACTTATTAGCATTTTGCTACCACCAGAGGTAACAAAATACTGTCCACTGTGTACTTCCATAAGTATACAGTGGAAAACATTTTGTCACATTACCACCACCGTCTTCAGTATATTTGATTGAAAAAGCTTTGCATTCCTGCAAAGTGGAAGCAAAAGAGATATATTTTTCAACATTAAAAGAAAAGATCTTAAAGTTTGGTGGGCATTATGTTTACGTTGTTGACTTAGTCCTCTGACTTAATACTTCATAGGATCACCTTTGTCTTTGGATAGAGACCGACTGTGAGCATCACTATTCAAACTTTTCCAAGAAACTCTAATTTGAATTCAGGTTTGCACGGTAACTATCTACTCTAATGCATGAATATGCTCTGATCCAAACCATTCCATCATAGCTGTGGCTGCATGTTTAAACTTCCTCTCCTGCTGGAAGATGAATATTTGCCCCAGTCTCAAGTCCTCTGCATCCTGGAGGAGGCTTTTCTTCCGGGATTCACCCGCATGTGGCTCCATCCATCTATCATGATTGTAGAATCGCCAACTCCGACCAGATCAACAAATATGGAGGCAGGACAGCAGTGTAAGTGTTTCATTGAAAACAGGTAAGTGGTGAGCGGATTTGCCGTCTGGATATCCAGGAGGGGTCTGGCTGGTAACGTTGATTTGATTAAAGTTCGCCAGGTAATGCAGAGAGATGTGGAGGATCTTACTGATGGGGGTGGACTGGTGAGTCCTGGGAGAAGGTGAGTTCACCCACTGAGACTGAGGTTGGCAGGGATTGCGCTTGGCTCGACTGAATCTCTCTCTTTGTTTGTTTCGTTGCAGAGTAAAGCGTACGGTGGAGTTACCGACGCTGGAGGGGTGGACAAGCAGGCATGCAGAAAGTCCCAATGGTATGGAGGTGTTTTAGGAGGTAGGCACCAAGAGCAGAGGTGAGACTCACTGCAGCGTTGGTACAGAAGAGCTTCACCAAAGTCCAGGAAGCTGATCACAGAGCACTGGAATAAGGAATAGGTTTAACCTGAATGCCAGAGCGGCCCTGGAGAAGAGGAACATAAGCAAAGATAGAAAAACTATAGGATAACAAGGAGGATAAAGTTGCACAGGTTTCATTCGCCCAATTACCACGCTGGAAAAGTTAGCAATCCAACGACTCCCTTCTGGTTCCTGCTCCTTGTGAACCCTCCTAACTAGGCTTTTGGGGAAAGACCCGTGGAGCTGCAGCTGCCAGTCACACCCTGCAGAGAGGAGGTGAGCGATAACCAGCACAAGACAAGCACAGACCTGCACACAGCTCAGTGGCCACGACATCATCAGCCATATGAACGATGACCAGCTTCCCTGTCCCTGCTGAAGAAAAAGCCTCTCCCACGGCATGATGCCTCCACCACCGTGTGAGGGGCTGATGTGTTCAGGGTAAATGTTCCAGGTATGTCATTTCAGAATTTTGTGTTGATCATTTTCATTTTCTCACTGCATCTCATGTAGGGGTTATCATAGTGAAAGGGCCTGAACACAAATGTACTCCCATTGTTTAAAGTTCTACTTGTACAAAAAAAAAAAAAAGATTAAACCGTGTACCGTTTTTGCCTCCGTTATGCGCCTCCTTGTGTTGGTTCATCACCCAAATACGCAACAAAATAAATTTAAATCTAATGCTGATGCATGACAAATGTGAAAATGCTGGAGGGGCAATTAAAACGTTTGCAAAGCCTCACCTTGAAAAACCTGTCTGTGACACCGACCTAAAATTTCCACTCGGTATGAAGGAACGTTGCATTCTTTATTAGCATTCCTAGATGCTATCTGTCAGGGCTGCAGAGAAGTGTCAGCGACAGGTATCCATTCCCACTGTCCCTGACAGATGAGCCATGTTTTCTAGTGTCCTCTGGGCAGTCCACTTAGCTCCATGAAAAGAAGCTTTAACTCTCCACTTTCTCTTTGTTTGGACTATTATCAGACCTGTCAGTCTTGGCTCTTTATCTTCACAGGACTCGTCTACTGGCTGTTTGACGCTGGCTTAATTACATCAAAGGCCCTTATCTTTAGGCCCGAAGGGCACATCCTTTCTCTGGATTGGGTAAATGGTCATAGCTCTCGAGAAAAGTGTATGCAATTTTTTCTTTGCCAATATGGATAACTAAGAGGGATGTTTAATTTATTTAGTTTTTTTCTACACTTAGACTGGTCATTGGCACCTGAACTACCTACACAATTATTGCGGATCAGCTACAAGTAGTCCCGTTTGAACTTATTTAACACTTTTTTTTTTGCACTATTCACTTGAAGTTGTTTACAGGAAATTCGTGCAGCCTGAAATGATGGTGATTAACTTACAAGGGAGGGAGCTGCTGTCTTTCAGATGGACGTTTATGTGCCACGCCCTGCAGCCTTTTCAAACGAGTCTCTGAACACAGTCCCAAATTTTCAAGAAGATATTCCCCTGTCCTTGGGTCCTTCTGCTCGTGACATGGTTTGACACCGTCTGGCAGATGGCGAAAGGAAGGTAAAAACGATGCCAAAAAAGTTGAGTTAAGTCATCCAGTTTCATTGGCATCAACAAAATAAACACAAAAGCTCTTTAAGAGCTCTGACGAAAATTGATGCCAGAGCAAATATTCTGTCATGCATTAATCATCTGAAAGTCTTCTTTCCCCTCATGATGTCACTTAAATTAAGTTAGCTATAAAATTCAATATGTATTATAGCTAACAAATGGTGATTAGACTCATGAATAACCCTGCTGTGCACTTATGATATACACGTGTGTGACTGTGTCTTTGAGAAATTTACACGATGCCGTTTTCCCTCCGTTCCCTGTGCTTGGGTTTGCATGTCTTAGAATGTTTAGATGTTAATTCCTTTTTTTTTGCCTTCATAATAATCCGGATCCACTTCTGCATATGAATCATAAGTATTGCATGCAAGGTCATGCACATGTGAGTTTTCTGGAAAACTAATCATGGAGAATTAATGCAGCATAGCTGCTTGGACCAACAAAGAGCTACTCATAGGTTAAGTACAGATGCTACATTCACAAATTGGATTTTCCATTGTGTAGTTGCAAAGCCTTAACTTTATTTAGAATAGAAAGGGCAGCGGCAATTACCAGCAAGCTTCAGGCACAATTTTCTGCTCAAGGGATTAACCACAGTTTATGCTTTTATTTCTCTGGCAAGGTGACCGCAAAAGGAAGGAACGTTTTTTAAAAGGCAAGGTTGCAAATAAAATGACTCTTTACTTGGACTGCACCCATCGGTGTTATTATTGTGTGTTATTTTATTTACTTTATGCACGCAAAAGTCTTTTGGGTTTTGGTTGATGCAGATTTCCCAACATAATACCCACATGGCCACAAGATTTAAGCCTTATGGACACGCTTGACTTGATACTTTCCACAGCGGCCTTCAGAAACGGACAGCAATTGCCCGACCAATGAAAGGAGATCCTCTTTGTAATTAAAGCCAGTAGAAAATTGGATCATTTTTTGCCTGGACAGCTTTCACATTCCAGCCTAATGTGCCACTGGAAGCTTTTGAAGTTGCTGTCCTGGCAGTCCTAAATTATACCTTTCATCAGCCAATCATAAGAAAATGGCAGCCCGACAGTCCCAATCACAACTTACTCTTTAGTTGGAGTCCATGTAATCAAGAGCGAGTGCAAGATCCCTCTAGCAAATCAGCTATGAATGCTTGGCTCGCGAGTTCTTTATTATAACCCATAAAATGGTTTCCCTTTAAAATCAAAATGAAACTGTTCCTTCATCGACCAAAAGCTCAACATATATAATTATCCCTCTGCCTTTCTCTGGTTAAAATAATTACCTTTTCAGTGAACCATGTGTAAAGCTGCTTGTTCAAATCTAAATGTGAAGTCTTGCTTGACGTAAACTGTCTTTTAAGCAGGAGACTGAAACGGATCCTAGAAGAACATTTTCCTTGTGTGTTAGCTTTGTGATTGGGTGAGATTTTGCTGTGGTCACTGTGACATCAAGGATCAGGATTTGCACGGAAATCCCAGAAGAAAACCTGCAGAAGATCATCCGAATGAGACAAAACGAAGTTTCTTTGTGTGTAGCAGTTCCACTTTACACATCAAGTTCTGTGTGTTTTGATTAATCGAACACGTTCAAAGAATCCATAGTGTTCACAATCTTACACATATAAAATATGTTGGTTGTGTGTGCAACGGAGAGTTTCGTTGTTTGCTAAAGTCTCATGACCGTCACGAGACTTTAGCAAACAATGAAACTCTCAATTACACGCACGCAACCAACATATTTTATTAAATTCAATTGAAAAGGAATTAGCTGCTCTAAACCCCACATTTTCCTTCTACACCACCACTCAAAAAATATTGACACCCCTTAGAACAACTTTAAATCTACCGAGACATGGCTATCCTCTTAAACTGACAAGCAGACAAGGAGAGCATTAATCAGAGAAGAAGCCAGGAGGCCCAGTAACTTTGGAGGAGCTGCAGAGATCCACAGCACAGGTGGGAACATTTGTTGACAACGCAACTACTAGTTGTTCAATCGACAAATCGGAGCTTAAACAAAATGTTTCATGATGTTTAGGGGGAACTGCACATCACCGTTATTATTGTGAAACATGGTGATGGCATGCTTTCAGTGAGATGGTCAGAACTGATGGGAAGATGGATGGAGCTAGATAAAGTGTAACCCTGGAAGAAAAGCTGTTGGGTTGAGGTTTACTTTCCAGCTGGACAACAACACAATTAAAGCTAACACGTGTTAGAATGGCCTAGTCAAAGTCCAGAACTAATTGCCACTAAGAATCGAAATCAGGTCTTGAAAATATATGTAGACAGATGCGAGCCACCAAATATGACTGGGTTTGTGCTATTTTGCAAAGCACAGTGCGTAATCCTGTTGGCTCTAAATCTGCAAAGCTCCGAGGGACAGATCCCAAGTGATTTGCAAATGTAATTGCAGTGAAAGGTGGTTCTACATTACATTGACTCAGAAGGGAAGGAAATCCATAAGACGCTTTTCTGAAAACAATCACGTCTCCTTTCACTTTATAATCATTCTCTACATTCAGTTGGTCTGTCACATAAAGTAGTGTGTAATGTAAGAATATGTAGAAAATAGTCTGAGAGAAGTATTAAGACGCCATGGTTTAATATTCACTGTGTACCATGTTCATTTTATCGCGACTATGTTAGTCTAATTTCTTGCCATTTCTTCAGAGTTATCCATTCACAGTGACACAATGGTCCTAAAGAAATATAAACATCAATAGAAATATCCAAAGTCTGGGGCAGATCCCTGCTTCCTTTCCCGTATTAAACCATACTAACACTGACCGCAGAGCTTTGACAGTAAGGAAATTAGTTTAAAGGGACAGAGAATTACGGGGGTAATGAGAGCTCATCAGGCTCACTGACAAAGGAGACCTTTGTGGCAGCAGAGGTACAATGCTGGGATTTTCTATTCAAACAAATACAATATGTCATTTTTTTTCAAATACATTTTGCAGAACCAAAGCAAACTGGGAAAGTTCACCTGCAAGACAATCGCTGAAGTCATCTAAACGGATGTTTCTCCGCTGTCGAACTGTTGGCGGATTTGCGAGAGCTTAAAACAATAGCGTTTATTATGCATCATAAGATATGTCTAGTGTACAGCCATGTATTTTTTTTTTACCCCGGCACAAACTGGCCTCCTCACAGAAACTGAAACGAAACATCAACCGATTTGTGTTTCGGTGGTTTCTGCCGGTCTTAACCCCAGTGTTTTGCCAAGGCCGGGACTTTGTGTATTTATAAATAGGCAAAGGCAAAAAAAAAAAATGGGATCAAGAGTAAAGCTAACAGATGACAGAAACCATATGGCAAAGATGTGGTCTAACCCGTCTTGGGACCATATAGCACAGAGTCCCCCCCACCCTTAAAAACCCATTCAGTTTCCTGTCACTGCCCTTCGAGTAAGACTGCAACTCGAGAAGGTCAGTCGGTGGCTGCAGCCAAGAACGAAGTGATTGTGATTTTCAGAAAGTACATGCAGGATCTGAGGAGGAAATGGTTTTGCCGCCAAACACTCGATTACATGTAATTGCAATAATTCAACCCTGGGGGGATGGTTTATTCAATTTTATGATGGGGTCTGCCCTTTCATGTCACATTGGGAAGAGGACGAGTGACAGGGACCATGTGAAACAGATACCCCGTCCCTCACATGATGGCTTTTATTCCTCCTTCTTACATTTTGCAGGGGTTAAACCCACAAGCTATTTTTTTTTCTCAAAAACGATCTTGCGATAAAAGCTAGCTTTCACAGAAACTAAAGCTCAATTTTCTCACAGCAAAGACAGAAACCTCAGAAACCCGAGAGTCTGAAACATTTTAAATAATTGGAATACTACCACTCAGGGGGGGGGGACAGGAGAAGCATGGGGTGTATTTGAAAGATTCACAAAGGACAGAAGATTTTAGCCTTAAAATCTGGAAACCTACATTTCTCGTGATGTCACTCAATATAGTAACAGTTTGTAACAGAGGCTCTCTGTCAGACCTTGGTGATTAGCATTGAGACACTTTTGAAGACGCCTTTACATTTTTACACTGCTGCAATTACCCTACACAAAATAGGACTAAATGTTTCAGAAATATGGTTTTATGCAAAAATTTTAAAAGGTAAAATTTTTCTTTCGCGCAGCTTGCTCAAAGGTATACTATGCAACCGGGGTTGATTTTCCAGCGAGGCTGCCCCCAGAGGGCGAAAGTAAAAGTGCACTGTCATAAAGATGCTCAGCTGTTCTGGTTTCTCCGTCAAGCCAGGCGCGGTTGTTTTGAGCTTAGCAGACAGGCGAACGCAACAAAAAGTTAAAAAAACGTCAGTACAAACAATGACTAACACAGTGAAAGTATGAACGTCAAGGTTTCCCGCAGCGCTATTTTGGCGAGGCGGCCGCCTCGCCAAACTCACGGCGACACATGGAGTTCTCGTGGTCTTGCACGAGACTTCGGAGCCTGTGTGTGCGGGCCGAGGGCTCCTGCCCGCAAGTGCGGTATTTCCCCCACAGACCACCAGGGCGGCCGAGAAAACCTTTGTTCGACCTGAAATGACTCCAAAACGGTATGGAACACATTAATTAACTGAAAAATGTTGCATAGTATGCCTTTAAACATATCATTAAACATAACTATGAAAACTTTTGAGGAAAGAAGATTTAAGAGGACAAAACGTAAATATAAAAAAGCAACCACGCATCAACGTGATCATATTGCCTGATTCGTTCTCCAGAAAAGAAAAGTAAGAAAATGTTAAATTGCTTTACTTTGGACATTTATTCTGTGAAAAGTGGGGTGAACAGGGGATAGATAGGGTACTTAAACACATGTATTACTTAATTTCTTTTAATCTATTTTTTAAATATACATCTTAATTATTTCCCATACTTTTTCACAATTTTCTTTAGCCATCCTACCTCTGAAATATTTTGTGTAATGTGTGACTGTGTGTCCTAAGGACTTTGGTCTTGGGCCCTCTCAGCCTAGATGTTAACAAACTAATCTGGATTTATGCTACACAAAGACACCGATAGAGTTATGTACTCCATGTAAGATAATACTAATTTTTATATCCAATAATGCATGGACAATGACTATGTGCCCACAGTGTCTTTACTACAACTCTTTCTGTCACTCCAATGCACACTGCTACTTTTTTTGCAGCTCTCATCAAGCTGTCGTCTCCATGTTCCTCACACCATCCGCCGTATGCTACTTTTAGACCCAATTTTTAAAGAACCAATAAAAAGGATTTGCCCTAATACAAAGACAGATAACTATGGAGCTAACTTTTTGTTCATTTAATTATCATTCACGCTAAGTTTAGAAATTGTTTGCGGACTGGGTTAGCAATCTTCTTTTTTGGGGGTTTTGAAACCTTGCAAGTATGATAATGTTCACAGCGAGATATTCATCCGCTGTTTATGTCACTGTCCTGGCTCTCAATACACATCCACACAGACTTCTCCGAGCAGTAGCAGTCATGGCTACATAACAAACCGTTGTTAAAGGGGCCTTGACAACAAATTTCCTTTTTTTGTAGTTTTAGTGGTACAGTATGATCTGTTGTGCACTGATGAGGCTGTGTGAATTTAGAAAAACAGCCGCTCGCAGGATGGGGGAGGCAGCAGAAAGGGCCTCTTGCTGGTTATGGAGTAGGAGAGAGGAGTTGAGCTGGAAGCCGGGAGGAGAAGATGGGCAGTGACTTGGCCACCACTGCCGGCCCACCATCAGGAGGGTGTTGTGGTTAAGGGTCGAAACGCCCAGTGAATGATGGGTACCACCTGATGACATCAAATCCTCCTGGCCAAAGCTAAATTCACATAAAGTGAGTGAAGGCAAAGCATCGTAGGATGCAATTGTAATGTTCAAATTTTGCGTGCTGTGCATTTACACACGCAAACACAGTTTTTTTTAAAGGCCTGGAAAAGTGTTCTTTAAAATTTCCAGGTCGTTCCAGTGTCTTACACTACCCTGCTTGCAACTAGGGCTGGATCTTAAGACCCATGGAAAAGAACTGTTCTGTGCAGCTTCTTGCACAGAACAGGGTACCTAATTTGGCAACGTGATTCAGCCTTAATTTGTGAAATACAGCGATAACAGACAAATAGGCATAAATTATGGTCCATCTGTTGGGTTTCTGCATTGTTCCCACCAAGTAAAAACTCAGCTCCAGACCCAATCTCAGCCCAAAATGGTGATCTGCAACACGTGATCTACTTTCAATAGTTATCTCCGGTTAATGCAACCATAAGCTGCAGAAAATACGGGCAAAGTTGTTCCCTCTGCATTTACTCCCGTTGGCTGCTTTGTCAGCCTTGAGTAGGAGAGACCCATCCAATATGGCGGCCCCACAGGATGTGGCACGTAATGAGGTGTCTACGTATATAACGTCTATGATTGTGATTACTTACTCTGCCAGTCACCAGAACCTTTTTATACTCACGAAGAGTTCGGGCGTCCTTTATTAAGCCATTAAAAACTGATTGTAGGCGTCCATAGATTTCAAAGCTCCTCCATTGGGTAGGCTCTCTTCGTGTTCACCAAGCAATCAACGCGTCATAGTAAGATTTTGGAGGCAGGTTTTCCGAGTTGCCTTACATTTTTCCGTTCTGTCTTTGCAGTTTGGATTAAACATAGATGTGTGATCTTACTGTAGGCTTAATTGTTTTATTTTTATTTTTATACACAGTATATTTAATTAAACATTGAAAAGACATCTCCAACAGTGTTTCTTTGACAACCGCTTTTACTTCAAGATGGGAATTGTGGCATTGTGGCCATCTCTCCCACAATCATATGTCTGTGAGTAGTGAAAGTGTATACATTATTTTTTAACATGGTTACTCTCTTCCAGGTATGCCAATGAGCTTTCTTTTACAATTTGAAACAGCCCAATGTAAGCATATATCCTCCGGTGTGTCAGGTGTCTTCACATATATTACATTGGTAGTAGGCCAACATGACCCCCTTTCTCTGCCTCACCTTTCTCCACACCTTCCTCTATATTCCAACTCCCTGGTTTCGTTACCCTTTGCTGGTTTCTTCTGCTGACTTCAAGCTTCCTGAGCTCTGTCAGATTTTTGCCGTCCCGTCTCCTCATTGTTTGTTTCCTTGCTCTGTTCTTCATGTATTGTAAGTCCTGTTTATTTCATAAACATTTTACCACAAGAACATTGTGTGTTTGAGCCCGTCTTAACCCTAAATGTTCATCTTAGGCTCATCACCTGAGATTCTGAGTCAGCCGTTACGAACATCTCAAAGGACTAATCAGCATGGAATCGAAAGCACAAGAAATTAAGGCAAAAGTGAGAATGAAACCCCAATCTTCATCACCAATGTTATGTCCAGTAATGCGTGGTCATTGGCAACTCTGTCATGACCATAGCAAATGCCATGAATGGCTGTATTCTAAACCAATGACCTTTAAGTCAAAACCATGAACTATGTCGTTAATTTGTTTTGTTCCTATGCTAAAAGCCTCCTGTAGTTTCTAAATAACTGGAAAAAGATTACGTATTGCTTCCTATGGACAAATCTAAGTATCAACATGTTTTAATAACAGCACTTTTTTGGGAGCAAATCAGCGAGCCTCTGGAAGCTTTAGCATTCTTAAAATGATCCTGTAACAACAGCGTATCATTATATGTCAGCTACATATTTAACTCAAAAAGCACTGTCTTCAGAGTCCTAGCTTTGACGTTTTTTCTCATTTTATCCGTGTTTTATTACTCATTTCAGATGCAAAATGGGTTTAAAAGTGAGAAGCAAGTTTAGCAGCTTGAGCTACCAGCTCATTCAGCGTCACTGGATGGTCCCCACCCCAGCTGGACCACTGAGAACTCTGTGACTGACGGTCCATCTTCATTTGGTTTCTGGGCTTTTGGAGACTTCCTTCTCTAAAATACAGGCCCCTTAACAAGACTGAATCACAGGCGAGGGCAGGGAGGAGGCTTTGAAATACAACAACCTCTTGAACCATAAAATAATCAAGGGGACTTAGGCATGGTACTGCGGTCGGAAATTTGTTGTTAATTCTGGTTTCAACCATGCCCATTTCAGAACTCAGCTCTCTGGCTTTCGAATATGTTCTGAGTTCACTCCCTTTCGTCCCTTTCTCGGGTTCTGTATTACATGCTCAGTTTGACTTAAAAGTCAGAACTGTTTTTTTTTGGGCAAAAAATGGACAAAAGTCAACCTTTAGAATTTTTTATAAAATAAACAAACCTTTCCACAGCACATACAGTGGCTCTCAAATGAGAACACACCTCGGTGCAAATGCCAGGTTTGTGTGGGCTGTCAAAAGAAGATTTTGCTAAATCCTTTAAAAACTTTTCCCATCTTCTCTTTGACATACATGCTATGCAATTCAAATGGAAAATCCAAAATAATTGTTATAGGAAAAATATAGGAACACAGAAAGCTGCAAAAACCTTGTTTCACAAATTAGCACCCACATCTAAAACTAATACTAATATTGAATCACCTATTGATTCAGTTTCAGCATTCCTGCCATTACCTATGGGAATCTGATAAATAGGGTTCAGCTTTTCTAGTTTTTGGACCACTTGCTCATTTCTGTCCTTTAGTTAAAGACATGCATATACTTTCCAAACAGTTTACAGCAGAAGGGTTTCGTGGTACAAAGGTACCAATCTGGAGAAGATTGAAATTATGTGACAACAGTATGTTACAGAAACTGGACATGTCTCCTCAAAAAGACAGGAGTAACTGGTCAAGAAGGCCAACCTTGGAGGAGACTGTGCGGATTGTCTGATTAAACAAAACTTGAAGTTCTGAGCTGCAGTTCTATAAGGTGAATTTGATGCTGAAACAACACTGATCATCACTAGTAGTGTCAGCATCATCCTCTGGGATTACTTTTTTTCAGGTGGAACTGTTTTTTTTGTTATAAATGGCTCCAAGCAGTTGTTTTGGCCCCAAATCCTGAAAGTTCTGCTAGAAAGCCGAAGATTAAGAATGATTTTATTTTTCAGGATCCCAGTGAGTCCCAACAGAAATTAACAAAAGACAGAAATTGAAATTTCAGAACGGTCTAGAGTCTAAAATTAATTCCGCGTCCCCTGAAGAGGAATGTGGACAGGACATGTTGTGGTGTTCTGATGGCTTGTTTTGCAACATGCGCACGTATGCAGCCAGGTCCCAGCACCTTTTTTTCTTGCTATTCTTAATTTTTCAGCTGAATTGTAAAGAGTAAATGTTTGTATGTGAGGAAAAAGTTTTCAAATCATCTACCCCGGCCTCATTTTTCCATCAATAAAACCAGATATTTTACTGGGGGGGTGGGGGGGGGGGTTCCTTGAGAGCCACTGTATTTATCAAACAAGCTTGCCTCTGTTCCTCACAACATCTCGCATTGATGGTCCACTACTTTCTGCTTGCCCTGCAAAAGACACACTTTTCTCACCATGTCCACCTCTGGTTCCTTCTCATCTTCTTCTCGTATGGAGGAAAAAAAAAACTGCGGTTGATGATGAAGGCCAAGTTTTCCCACAGTTTGTCTCGATTCCCTGGTGAACAAGTATCCATGGTCAGACACACTTATACCACTTTACACACTCCACTACTGCTGGTCTATGAGGGCCTGCAAAATTGTGGATTATCCTTAAAACTGATTTAATAATTTGCGTCTGTGGTGATAAAAATGCTGTGTAAATTTTTACAATTGCACTCGGGGATACTGATAAAGTGGGTCGTGACCTCATTCAGTATGTGGAAATATACTCCAGCCCTGAATAAACAGGGCTGAACCACTTGTCAGAGTCTGACATTTCATTACAATCCTAATGTTCTCATCAGGCCTCAGAACGCTAACCAACCATGAACTCTTCAATCTGCTGTTTCCATTCCTGTGTTCGTTCTTTCCCCCTTCTCCTCCTCTGATTCCAGCTCTCCCTCAGCAGCGTATTGCCTTCCAGCTAATTAGTAAAGGCAAACAGAGCAACAACCCTTCTCTTGGCTAATGCACTAAGTCTCCACAGCAGTAAATACCAACCGATTCTTCAAAGTATTGTCATTCAGCGGGGGGCCCCTGCCGGCTCTGGTCTTTGTCAGGAAAAGAGGGTCCCGTCTTTGAAATGGCAGGCCCTAGCAAAACCTCAGCATGCTTCAGAGGGAGACAAAAGGCTGAAAGACTAATCGCAATGGCTGATGAGGCCTGATAAAGGCAGATTACTGTTAGGCAGGGTTGTCCATCAGTTGTGTTTTATTGCGTAGCAAGGACAGGTCATGTCACCGGCAGCTTGAACTTGTCTGATCTCGCTGATGCGAATTCAAAGAGACCAATGAGACCGTTTTAAATTTGTAAATGTTGAGTAAGCGTTCGCTTACAAACCAGAAACAGGTTTAATGTGAAAATAGATTCGGTCCCATCTGGGAATTTGGAGTAAGGCCATTCCTCTGGGTTCAGTCTGTCCTCGGCTGCCAAAGCCGGTGGGATGTGATTTTCACCCACCTGCCCTCCAGGGGGCGCTAGGGGTGCCTTCAGGTGCCACATGCAAGCCCCCAATTTTGTATCTCAGTTGTTTGAACTCACCGGCAATGACGATTAGAGTCCTAAACGGGCCAGATCACGAGAAGAGAAGAAAAACAACAACCAGCTGTCACATTCACAAGAGCGAACTGATCTATACTGAGATCAGGACTCACAATCGATTGGAGCAGTGTGTAATCCAAAAAGAGTCAGAAAAAGAAGCGCAAATAAATGAAGTTTTATGTGCAATTTGAGGAGTTTTGCCAGTATTTATCTCCATAGTTCATCAAAAATACTTAAACTGCCGATAAAAAATAAAATCATCCACAATGGTGTAATACATGGATGCAAAATCAGTAGTTTGATTGCAATATATGAAATAGAAGTATGAGGAGAAAATGGCAATGGGGTGGATCTAGTTGTAGTCGGGCAACTTTAACCAGCTGTCATGCAAGCTGTGAGGCGAGACTGAATTCTAGCACATGTAAATTTACTATTTATACATTTTAGAAAAAAGCATTCATGCAGGACTGTAAAGTAAGGGGAGGCATGATTGCTTTTCATTAACTGGGAGGGACATTTTTTTTGTCCTATGCAATTTCTCTCCGGTAATCAATCTTTTCAATACGACCAACTGAAACTTACCCCATTGAGTTCTTTCTATTTAAACATATCACACTCCTGAGAAGTGAGCTGACGTTATAACCTGCATGTGGCTACCCTGAAAGGACGAACCTCCCCGTAATGACAAAGGAAGATAATCAAACCAAACAGCATGACAAAGAAGCAGTAAGTTAAAGGTGAGCAATGCTTTGTGTGTCCGGTCCTTTGTGTTCCCCCGGTGTCATGTGAAAGTCTGCCGTAGGGAGCTCAAAGAATCCCAAGCATGTCGGCTGGTGTGGGAAACGCCCCGACGCCGAGACCGAGTGTCGGTGCCGCTGTCAATTTGTGCGTCAGAAAAGACAGAGCGGCATAGAAGGAGGGGAACAAAGGAAGGGCCGGACAAAAAGAATGGCGAGAGGGAAGACTTGAAGCCGAAGCAACGAGTCAACAGTCGGTGCCTGAAGGTTACGGTGGAGAGCAGAGGGGCTCGACACAAGGGGGGGGTGGATGGAGGG